>NW_008705566.1:2205856-2297014 GCF_000186865.1 Aureococcus anophagefferens | reverse complement strand
CGTTTGCGTCGCCTCGCAATCGTCCGGATGTCGCGTCTTTTCATGTGCCTCACCCACATGTTTGCGGACCTCAAAGCCACTGGGATCGTTGCACGTCGCTGCATATTCGAGGAGCGCGGGCCCCTCTAAGGTGGAGATTCCATCATCTAGCCCGACGGGGTATCCACTGCAACTCGCAACCAGTGTCGTCGCGCGCCGCGCTCAAGCATCAACATGCAAGATACATGCCGTGCTTGAACGGCCGGAGCGGCTTGCGACTCGCGTGCTCTCGATTTTGACTTCGCATCCCGAAGATCAGCACGCGGACGAAGCACGCGGACGACGCCATGCAGGTGAATCCTGCTATTGAGGGCCTTTGCGATGACTTGCGCGATCTGGCTGTGGGTTTTCATATCGAAGACGGCGTTCTCGTCGACGTCGTCGCAGCGGTCGCCGACCTCAAGCATCACTTGGAAAATTTCGGCCAGCCACCGCGCCTCCACGTGACCCCGTCCTGCCGGGTGCTGTCGGAGACGGCCGCGAACGCCGAGCCGCAGCCCGCGCGCGACGACGACGACGACGACGACGACGCGGCCGAGAGCGCGCCGAAGCGACCGCGATCGGAGGGCGCGGGCGTGGCGACGAACATGAACACGTGGCTCGCCAAGGCGCAGCAGCCCGACGGCGCGCCGCGTCCCAGCCCGCCCGCTGCTGTGCAGCGCCGCGCGCCCGTCGCGCAGACGACCGTGCAGATCACCTTCACGCTCGACTTCGACGCCTTCCTCGGCGAGGAGAACTACCCCAAGGACCCCGCGGCCTTCAAAGCCAAGGTCGTCCAGTGGTTCGAGCGGCGCGTCGGCCTCACCGGCGAGGCCGTCGGCAAGTTCCTCACGCAGGAGAAGCCGACCAAGGTCGTGATCGTCGCCCCCGGCACAAAACTGGCCGTCTACGACCCCCGCGGATGCGTGCTCGTGCCGCAGCTCGTGGCGACGGCCACCCGCAAGGTCGTCGTGCCGGTCTTCATGGGCGACATCCAGGAGCGCGACCGCGAGCGCCTCGCGTCCCTCGCCGTCTGCGGCTCCCTCGTGCACACCTACGTGGGGCGGAACGAAGGAGTTCGGACTCGGATCCCGTCGTCGTTTGCATACTCTGGTGAATTGACGGACCCCTGGCTCGGCGCCATGGCTGCATCGGATCTCGGGACTTGTTTCGTGATGCGCGGAAAACGCTACACGTTCACGGCAGACCTGAAACAAGCTCGGACGCCAGGTTCAGTGGCGATGCTCGCCAAGATAGCGGCGATGTTTGGTACCCATGCAGTTCTCTGTACGCAGAAAAGTGATATTGCGGGTTATGAAAGCCGGGAGGCCCAGCTCGTGATGGTGAAATTACCATATCGACTTGATTGGATCCGGCATCTCGAGCCATACTTCTGGCCCAAGCAAGAGCTGACGCTCCTGCTGGCGGCGGTCGAGAAAGCGGGCCTGTTCCGCGGGGAACCGGGGGGATCGGGCGTTCCGCAGCGATGGGTCGACGCGCGCCTCAATCTGGCTGCCGACTTTGCGCGAGTGAAGACCGAGGCGGGTCAACAGACCCACTCCGAACTCCGCGCGCGGCGCCGGTATGTCGAACAGCGTCAAACTTCCAAACCGCGTGGCGCCCAGGAAATTCGACAATCACAGGTACCTCGACCAGCATGGCCGCATCGTCGCCGACGACCTCGCCAAGACCTTCGGCGGCTTCCTATCGGGGGACGCGAGCGCGAAAGCGGACCTCTCGTTCAACATCGTCCAGAGCTACGAGCCTTTCCTCGACGTGATCAGCGAGGATTTGAACGCGACGTTCGGGACCACCTTCGTCGTCTACCAGAAGTCGCACACGGCGCTCTCCGTGAAGCAGCCGTTCGAAGCGGTGTCCTACAATCGCACGGGCAACCGCGCCCTCGCGCGGGCGGTCCTGAGGACGTGCTTCCCCACCTGCTGCCCGAAGCTCGCCGCGCTCCAGGCCATCGCTAACTCGTCGCCGTAGCTTAGGGGTGTTCGTCGACCTCGGGCGCGAGGCCGAGAGTCGCCCAGTTCGCGCACAATTAAATTAACGTTCGACCCGGAAAATAGCGATGTGGCCTGGCTCGAAGTCGGGGTGGAAGGCCGACCGCGGCAGCGTCGCCCAGCGGAGGCCGCGCGCCCGGAACGCCGCGAAGAGGAGCTCGTCGACGGCCGCGGACCGCGTCTGGTGCGCGAGGTAGAGCACCGCGTGTCCTCCCGGGCGCCGCAGCAGCGCGGCGACGCAGTCGGCGAAGGGCGCGACGAGGTGGTCGAGCCAGACCGTGTCCGACGCGAGGACGACGTCGACGCCCGCCGCCGCGACGGCGTCCGGCAGCCCCCGCGTCCAGTCGACCTCGGCGACGGTCGCGACGCCGGGCGCGAGCGCCGCCGCGCGGGCCGCGAGCTCGGGCAGCGCCGTCGCCTGGTCCGTGAGCTCGACGGACGCCGCGCCGAGGAGCGCCGCCGCGAGGCCCGGCAGCGCCGCGGTCCCGCTGCCGAGCTCGACGACGCGCTTCCCCTCGACGAGCTCGGGCGCGCGCGCGAGGAACATGGCGAGCGCGACGGACCCGTCCCAGGTCGTCGCCGCCGTCGCCGCCGCGTGGCCGCCGCCGACGGCCGCCGCCGTCGGCAGCGGCAGCGGTCGGCCGCCGACGTCCAGCGCCTCGAGCGCGGCGAACGCGCGGCCGGGGAGCGCGAGTTGTTTGTTGTTGCGCGCCGACACCGTCGCGCTCGCCACGTCTCGGCGCCGCCACATGAGCTCGCAGGCGCCGTCGTCGACGCCGGCGGCGCGCAGCGCTGCGGCGCGCACCGTAGCGTCACGTTCGTCGGAGGTGGCGTTCGCAGCGACGGCGGCGACGCACTTGGCGCGGCGCAGCGTTGTGTCTTCGACCTCGACGAGGACCGTGACGTTTGTCGCAGTGCTGCTCATGAGAATCAGCAAGTAGAGACGCATTTCATTGCGCAGGAAGCTGGCCAGATCATGCTCGCGCGCTCGCCGAAGATTTGCCACTGCAAAATTACGGCAAAGAGCACTCAAGCAAACTGGGCTGCCCGCTCCTCTGAGCTCGTCCACTGCGTCGTCGCTGCGCGCGCACGACGGTCGCACGACATCAACGCCCTCGCAACAACTCACAAAACAGCATGCGGCTCGCTACAATCATCGCCGGAGCCATGCAATTGAGCACGATCAGCGCTCTGAGCGCCGCTGCAAAGCTGCGCGCCGTCCTGCAAGCGCCCGGCGCCGTCCTGTGCCCAGGCGTGCACGACGCGCTGTCGACGCGCGTCTTCGCGGAAGCGGGCGCCAATGTGCTCTTCCTGAGCGGCTTCGGAGTCTCCGCGTGCCGCGGCGAGCCCGACGCCGGCATCCTCACGCGCGTCGAAATGGAGGAGGTCGCGCGGCAGTGCGTCGCCGCGGCCGGCGGCGTGCCGTTGATCGTGGACGGCGACACGGGCTTCGGCGGCGCGTCGAACCTGCGGCGCACCGTCCACGGCTTCGCGGCCGCCGGCGCGGCGGCCGTCAGCATCGAGGACCAACAGTTCCCGAAACGTTGCACTTTCCAGGCGGGCTCCGGCGTGCGCGTCGTCGACCGCGACGCGGCGGTCGCGCGCGTGCGGACGGCGCTCAAGGCGCGCGACGAGTCGCGGGAAGCGGGGCGCGACATCCTCGTCATCGCGCGGACCGATTGCCGCGCGGCGCTGGGCTTGGAGGAGGCCATTGCGCGCTGCGAGGCCTTCGCGGCGCTCGGCGCCGACGTCGTCTACGCCGAGAATCTCCAGGACAAGGAGGAGTATGCGGAGCTGAGCTTGAGAGTCTCATCCACCCATCTCATGCTCGCCCAGCTCCAGCGGGGCGACGCTCCGTCGCTCTCGCCCGACGACGTCGCGAACCTCGGCTTCGACCTCTCGCTCGTGGGCGTGACCGCGCTGCAGGCATACATCGCGACCCTCCAGTCGACGGCGAAAAGCCTCCTCGCAACCGGCGCCGCGAGCGACCTCGCGCCCTTCGACGAGGTCAAGAGGGTCGTAGGCTTCGACGAGCTCCTCGACTTCGAGGAGAGATACGCGTGCGACTAAGTTAACTCCGCCTGTTGGACGCGGCGGCTCGCGATCCACGCAACAAGAACCGCGCCCGCGGCGTAGATCGCGCCAAAAAAGACTCCGGCGGCGTTCGGCGGCGCGGCCGCGGGCCGCGGCGGCGCGGGCGTCGGCGCGGGCGTCGGCGCGGGCGCCCCTTTCTTTGTGTAGCCGAACATGGCCGCGTCGCGCGCGACGGCCGCCGACACCCTCGTGCAGACCTCCCGGGTCGTCGGCGGCCGCGCGCCAAAGTGCGTCTCGATGGCGTTCAACCGCTCCAGCCACTGCTTGCCGCGCGCGTGGGACCGGGCCTTGCCCTGGCCGAAGACGAACTGTCGGTTCGCCATCTTCGCCGGGTTGATCGCGCCGAGGCTCGGCAGCCACGCGCGGAGCCGGTCCGCGACGTCCCGCGGCCGCCGCGCGAGGTCCTCGTAGCGCACGGATAGCGTCGGGTGGCCGCGGGCCTCGACGGCGCGCCGGTCGTTCGCCAGACGCTGGAGCTCGCGGGCCCAGAGCGCGCCGCCGCGGCCGTCGGCCTTGGGAGGGCCGGCGTCGCAGACAAAGCGCGTCAAAAAAAGGAACGCGACGCGCCGGTTCCGCCGCGCGGCCTCGTCCGCGATGTTCGCCGCGCAGCCCGCGAAGGCCGGCGACTTGTCGACGAAGACGGAGTCTTTCGAGGAGGGCAGTTTCGGCCGCTCGTCCTCGGGGACGTCGAGGATCGATTTCAGCTGCGCCTCGCGCGCGGCGGCCCAGCCCTTGTCGAACTCGGCGAAGGCCGCGGGCCAGTCGACGTCGCCGGGCGCGAAGGCGCTGTAGTTGCCGCCGTGGAGCGCGTCGCGCTGCGCCATCGTCATGATGCCCTCGCGGACGAGCGCCTTCTCGCCCTCGCAGGCCCAGACGCCCAGCACGCACAGGGTCCGCACGCGGATGGACTGCGCCAGGAGCATGAGCACGGGCGTCGACGCCGAGGACCCGTCGCTGATGACGAAGAGGTAGACGGGGCCCGTGGGGGACCCGCGCGCGAAGACCGCGGGGCCGGGGACGCGCGCGGCCCAGTCGGGCCGCGAGCAGACCTCGACGCCGCCGGCCGCCTCGACGGCGCCGCAGGCGTCGGAGAAGGTCGAGGCCGTCGGCGCGTAGGTCGCGGCCGCCGGCGACGGCGCGTAGGTCGGGAGGGACGCGTTCGCCGCGTTCGCCGCGGCCGGGGGCGCCTTCGCGGCGGCGGACTCCGCCGCGTGCGCGCGGTGCATGGGCGCGTGCGACTTCGGCGCGTCGGACGTCATCATCGTGCGCGCCGCCAGAGCCTGGACGACGGCGGGGTCCTTCGGGGGCTTCTTGTAGGGGCCGCGGTGGACGCCGACGGGCGGGATCCGCTCGTGGACGCCGACGGGCGGGATCCGCTTCTTCGCCTTCTTGAGGAGCCGGCGGCGGCCGTCGAGGCGCGCGTTGACGCGGTCGACGACGGCGACGTCGCACAGGTTCGCCTCCCGGAGCCGCGCGAGGGCCCGCGTTGAGACGACGATGCCGTGGTCCTCGGCGTAGGCCTCGGCTGTCGTCCGCGCTTTTCGCGCGCCGCCGCGCCGCGCGTCCTCGGACACGTCCAGCGACACGCCGAGCCGGTCCCGGGCCACCGCCGCCGACGCCTCGGGCCGATCCGCCGGGTTCAACACGACGTCGAAGCGGTCGACGACGCGCGTCGCGCGGTCCGTCGCCGCCTCGTCGCACGCGAGGCCCGGCACGGGCGTCCCGAAGCCGCCGACGAGGTGCCGCGTCTGGAAATTGCGCAGGTGCATGGTCGCGAGCGTGTCGCCCGGCGTGTCCAGTAGTTTGTCGAGCCAGCCCTTCTTCTTGACGTCGAGCTTCGAGAACCAGGCCATGCGCGCGTGGCTCAGGAAGCGGACGACGGGATCGCGCGCGAGCAAAACCGTCGTCTTCGCGCCGCCGAGCGCCGCCGCCAGCAGCCCCGCCGCGGGGAAGCGGCCCTTGGCGTCGAAGACCTCGAGCGCCGTGACGCCGCAGGCCGGCGCGGCCTCGCCGTCGGGCCGGCAGTTGCGATGGCGGTCGTAGGGCTCGTCGCGCGCGGCGCACGCGGCCGCGCACAGCGCGGAGCCGCCGCACTTCATCGGGTGCAGCAGGAAGAAGTCCGTGGACGCTGTTCGTCGCGCGCAGGCCTTCGGCGCCGGCACCCCGCGGAACGCGAAGAGGTCGCACGCCGCGGGGCATCGCTTTAAAAGCTCGTCGCGATTCGATCCGGACAGGAAGCGGTCCGCGGCGTGGACGCCAAAGGGCGTGTAGCCCCCGGCGTAGGTCGTCTCGACGCTGAACCTCGCCGCCAGGACCTCCGGCGCGACGGCCGACGCGTTGCGGCCCCGGAACCCGCGCGACGCCCAGCGGTCGACGTGCTCGCGGCCCCGCGGCGGCGCGCGCGCCGCGAGCTCGACGGCGGGCGCCGCGCGCCAGAGCGACAGCCCCGAGTTGCCGACGCACTTCGCCGACGGGCGCGCCCTGGCGTCGCAGTCCTTCCAGGGCGCGCCGACGTAGGCGTAGCCGAGGAACGACGCGAGCGGCGCCGACGGCCGGTCGCAGAACGCGGCGTCGAGCTCGAAGATCAGGACGTACTCCGACGCGAAGCGCCGCCAGAAGGACGGCGACCCGAGGAGCCGGTTGTACCAGCCCGTGCGCGCGGCGTAGTCCTTGGCGTTCGAGTAGCCGTAGTGGTCTTTCGAGGAGCCGCCGTCGCGCGACGCCTTCGCGAGCTTGTGCTGGACGACGGTGCCGGCCCGCAGCGCGGCGCGGAGCGGGCCGTGCGACGCCACGACGTCGCCGTTGCGCGGGCCGTGGAAGACGTGCACGATCCAGTCGAGCGGGAGCGCCGTCCGCGCCTGCGCGACGACGGCCGCGAGGCGCGCGTGGTCGCGCAGCTCGACGATGGCCGCCGAGCCCTCGGGTGTCGTCTTCGTCGCGCCGCCGAGGCACGGCGCCAGCACGGCGACGAGGAGAGCGACACGCGCGATCATGGCATTTTATCTCTGAGCGTCGATCATCGTCACGCGTGGGACAACCAAGGGGAAGCTCATACCCGCTTTTTCATGGTGCCTTTGTGAATGAAACGAGCCTGTTTCACGATGGCTCGAGCTCCGTAAGCAGCCCATGCGCCTGGAAGACATGGCGGCGGGCCACGTCTTCATCAATGGCGTGCCGCTGGCCCGGGCGCGCTTCGACGAGTGGATGGCCGGCTCGACGAGCCACGACTGCCTGCCGACGCTCGTCGTCGACGTCGCGCGGCCGCTCGAGGCGCCGGCGCCGGGCAGCGGCGCGTCCGCCGGCCGGCGGTCGCCGAAGAAGTCGCGCGGGCGGCCCTACCTGCCGAGCCGGCCCGCGGGCAAGAAGAAGCGGCCGCAGTCCGCGGGCGCCGCGCGCCGCGACGAGCCGCCGCGGTCGAACGGCGCGGCGGCGGCCGCCGCGGCCGCGCCGTCGCCGAAGCGCCGCGGCCGGCGCACGCGGCCGGCGTCGGCGCACGCCGGCTCGAAGGCGTCCCGCCAGCGCCGCGACGCCGCGGCGGCGGCCATCGACCGGCTGCGGGCGGCGCTCGAGGCCGACGAGCGCGGCGCGGCCGACGAGCGGGACCGGCTCCGGAGCGAGCTCGACCTCGAGCGCCACCGCGCCGCGGAGCTCGCGCGGACCATGGAGTCGGCGCTCCAGGTCCACGCCTCCGCCGCCGTGCGCGAGGCCGCCATGTCCCACGCGGCCGCGGCGATCCTGCGCGCGTCGCCGCAAACCGGCGGCGCCGCCGCGCCGCCGGCGATCGCCGCCGCGGCGCCGCCGCGCGCGCCCGTCTTCGACGACGACGACGACGACGACCCCTACGCGGGGCTCGGCGACGACTTCGACGACGACCCCTACGGCGACGACTTCCTGAGCCCCGTGGGCGTCGACGCGGCGACGCCGCGCGGCGCGAGGACGCCCGGCGCCGGCGACGACGCGGCGGCGTCGTGGCCCGCGGAGTCGCCCGCGACGCCCATCCTCTCGACGCCCCGCGCCGCGCGGACGCCGAACCTCGCGAGCGACACCGTCGTCGGCGTCCAGGCCGCGGTCCGGGGCCGCGCGGCGCGCAAGTCCGCGTTGGAGGCGCGCGAGCAAACGGCGTCCGCCGCGCGGCTCCAGGCGAGCTTCCGCGGCGCCGCGGCGCGCCGCGCGAGCGCCCTGCTGCGCGCGCCCGTGCCGGCGCCCCTGGTCGAGCCCGCGGTCGCCGCGCCGGAGGAGCCGTCGCCGACGTACGACGACGACGAATTCTACGACGAAGATTTCGAGGCCGACGCGGGCGCCGACGCCGCGGAGCGGGAGGCCGCCCGTCTGGAAGCCGAGAAGGAGGAGGCGGCGCGGGTCGAAGCCGAGGCGGAGGCGGCGCGGGCCGAGGCCGAGGCGGAGGCCGCGCGCTTAGAAGCCGAGGCGGAGGCCGCGCGGGCCGAGGCCGAGGCGGAGGCCGCGCGGGTCGAAGCAGAGGCGGAGGCCACGCGGGTCGAAGCCGAGGCGGAGGCCATGCGGGTCGAAGCCGAGGCGGAAATCGCGCGGGCGGAAGCCGAGCTGGCGGAAACGGCGCGCGTCGAGGCGGAGGCGGAGGCCGCGCGGGTCGAAGAGGAGGCGCAGGCCGCGCGCGAAGCGGAGGCCGCGCGTCTCGAGGCCGAGGAGGAGGCGGCGCGTCTCAAGGCCGAGGAGGCGGCCGCGCGTCTCGAGGCCGAGGAGGAGGCCGCGCGTCTCGAGGCCGAGGAGGAGGCGGCGCGTCTCGAGGCCGAGGAGGACGCGGCGCGTCTCGAGGCCGAGAAGGAGGCCGCGCGTCTCGAGGCCGAGGAGGACGCGGCGCGTCTCGAGGCCGAGGCGGCCGCCGCGGCGGAGCCGGAGCCGGAGGCCGACGAGCCCGCGGCGCCGGTCCGCGCGTCGGACCTCTTCCTCGCGCGGAACACGCACAAATTCATGAGCACGCGCGAGCCCGCGGAGCTCCGAAAGAGACCCGTCGAGGCCGCGCGCGTGCAGGAGGAGGACGAGGAGTCGTCCGAGGCGGAGGAGCCGGCGGAGCCGCCGGCGCGCCCGGAGCCCGACGCGGGCCCCGAGCCCTCGGCGGCCGTCGCGCCGGAGCCCGACCGCGCGGAGCCGCCCGCGCCGGCGGCCGCGAGGGACGACGACACGGCGTCGACGCCGCCGCCGCCGCACGACGCCGACGACGACCACAAGACGGAGGCCACGGACGTGCTCCACCCGACGAGCACGTCCAGCGAGAGCGGCAAGGCGAGCCACCACAGCGCCTTCTCCGGCCCGGAGCTGCCGTCGGCCGTCGCGAGCGCGCTGCGACACCACCACGCGCCGGAGCCGCAGGCCTACGACGACGACGACTTCGAGGACGACGCGTCCGCGCTCGAGCCGCCGCCGGGGACCGAGCCCGCCGAGCCCGCGCCCGAGCCGGCGGCGCCCGAACCGGAGCCCGAACCGGAGCCGGTGGCGGCGCCCGAACCGGAGCCCGAGCCCGAGCCTGTACCGGCTCCCGAGCCCGAACCGGAACCGGCGCCCGAGCCCGAGCCCGAGGCCGGCGACGGCTACGACGACGACTTCTTCGAGGCCGACGCGCAGTCCGACGCGACGGACGTCGTGCACCCCGCGAGCGCGGAGCCGACGCCCCGCGAGCCCCCGCCGCGCCCCGCGGCCGTGGACCCCAGCCGGGCGACGTTCGACGCGTCGCCGCGCTACGACGACGACGGCTTCGACGAGCCCGTGACGCCGCAGGAGCCCGACGACGCGCGGCCCGCGCCGTCGCCGCGAGCGACCTTCGAGCGGTCGCCGCGGTCCGAGTCGTCGCCGCGCTACGACGAGGATTCGTGGCACGACGCGTCGCCACGCGCGGCGCCGGCCGACGTCGCGGACGCCGTCGCCGCGGCCGGGAGCGACGCGACGGAGTCGCCGCGCTACGACCTGGACGCCTTCGACGAGACGCCCCTCGAGGAGCACCGAGCGGCGGAGCAGCCGGCGGAGGAGCCCGCGGCGGCGCCCGCGGGCGAGGACGACGAGTTCCTCGACTGCGAGTCGGCGCCCGTCGCGCCCGTCGCCGAGTGCGGCGAGCTCCACGTCGGCGACGTCGTCCAGGCGCCCGTGGACGGCCTGCGCTTCGAAGGCGTCGTCGACGCCATCGAGGGCGGCACCGTCCACGTCGACTTTGGCGACGAGGACGTCGCCGTCGTCGCGCGCGGCGACGTCGCGCGCGTCCGGTCGTGGGCCGTCTGCGAGCCCGGCGACGCGGCGCTCGTCACGGAGGCCGGCGGCGTGCTGCGCTTCCGCGCCAAGGTCGAGGCCGTGGAGGTGGACCTCGCGAACCAGCAGCACACGTACACGGTGGTCTACGGCGAGGGCGACGGCGAGGCGGGCGTGTCCGAGGACCGCATCACCAAGATCGAGTCCGCGCGCGCGTCGCACGGCCACTGGAAGAAGGCCCTCCACGCCGTCCTCGCCGCGAACCGCTTCCAGGGGGCGATGCCCAAGGGCGACGCGGCGGCGGCGCCGGCGCCGGAGCCCGCGGCCGCGCCCGAGCCCGCGCCGGCAGAGCCGGCGCCGGAGACAGCGGCCGCTCCCGAGCCGCAGCTGACGGCTCGGGAGCCGGAAGTCGCGGCCGCCCCCGAGTGCACGTCCAAGACGGGGCCTCCTCCGGAGCCGGAAGACGCGGCCGCTTCCCATCCCGAGCCCGCGACCGCCCCGGAGCCGGAGATCGCGGCCGCTCCCGAGCCCGCGCCGGAGGAGCCCGCGCCCGCGCCCGCGCCGGCGGCGCCGGAGCCCGCGCCGGCGGCGCCGGAGCCCGCGCCCGCCCCCGAGGAGCCCGCGGCGCCGGAACCTGAGGAGCCGCCGGCGCCCGAGCCGGCGGCGCCAGAGCCCGCGCCCGAGGCGCCCGAGGAGTCCGACGACGACGGCTACGACGACGACTTCTTCGAGCCCGAGGCGCCGGCCGCCGCGGACGACGCGCCGTCGGCGGCGCGGCGCATGTCGCTGAACGCGGCCGCGGCCGCGCGGCTGTCGCTGTCGCTGTCGTCCGGCGCCGCGGCGCCGCCCGGGCCCGGGGACGCCGCGGCGCTCGCGGACACGCTCGCGGCGAGTGAGATGGCGCGCTTCAAAGCCTCGGGCAGGGCCGCGGCGCAGCGGCGCGTGTCCGCGGCGTCCGCGGAGGCCGCTCGCGTCGCCGAGCTGCTGGCGTCGCGCGCGCCCGCGTCGGCCGCGGCCGCGGCGCGCGAGGCCGAGGAGCGAAGTCTCGCGGCGGCGTCCGCCGAGGCGGAGCGGAAGCGGCTCCGGGGCGAGGACGACGTCCTCGAGCCCCTGCCGCGGGGCCTGGACCGGCGGCGCCCGAGCGCGGGGTCCGCGCTCGCCGTCGCTTCGTTGGAGAAGGTCCGCGCGTCCCTGGCCGACCCCGACGCCGTGACGCCGCGGGGCTCCCGCGACCTCGCGACGCCGCGGGGCTCGCGCGACTTCGCGCGCCCGGCGCCGGCGCCCGCGGAGGACGCCGTCGGCGCGCTGCCGGGGAGCCGGCCGCCGCTGCGACGGAACGTGTCGAGTTCGGCCATCGATGCCGCGGCGTCCAAGCAGCGCCAGGAGGGCCTGCTGCGCGACCCGGCGCCCATCCCGTCGCCGCGCGCGGCCGCGCCCGCGCCCGCGGACGAGCCCGCCGCGGACGAGCCCGCCGCGGTCGAGCCCGCGCCGGTCGCGCTCGCGCGCGCCGCGTCGGAGGAGGAGATTCGCGCCGTCGCCGCGGGCGCCGCGGCGACCGCCGAGTCCGCGGCCCTCGACCGGGTCTTCCGGGCGTCGCGCGACGCCGCGCCCGAGCCCGCGGCCGCGGCCGCGGCCGCGTCGCCGCGGTCCGAGGAGGAGCCGCCGTCGTACCGCGGGTCGCCGCGGTCCGCCGACGGGGCAGCCGCCGCGCCGGAGGCCGACGCGCCGGCGACGAGGTCCCCGCGCCACCTCGCGCCCGCGCCCGCGCCGGAGCCCGAACCGGAGCCGACCTACGACGACGACTTCGCGGACTCGCCGCGGGAGCCGGACTACGGCGACGACTTTGGCGACGCGGCGGGTCGCGACGCGGCGCCCGCGACCGAGTCCCCGCGGGAGCCGGACTACGGCGACGACTGGGCGGACGAGGAGCCCCCGCGAGCCTCCGAGGCCGCGAAGCCCGCGGTCGTCGACCCCGAGCCGGAACCCGAGCCGAGGGCCGTCGAGCCGGAGCCCGTCGGCGAGCCGGAGGCCGTCGAGCCGGAGCCCGTCGAGCCCGAGCGGGAGTCGCCGCGAGACGTCGAAGAGGAGCCGAGCTACGAGGACGACTTCCAGGACGACTTCCCGGCCGCCGCGCCCGAGGACGCGCCGGTCGAGGAGAGCGACGACGTCCGGTGCACGGTGATCCACGCCTTCGAGGCCGACGGCGAGGGCGAGATGAGCATCGCGCTCGGCGAGAAGATCCTCGTGACGCGGTCGGACCTCGAGGAAGACGACGGCTGGTGCTACGCGACGAAGGTCGGCGCCCCGCCCGAGAGCGGCGGCTTCGTCCCGTCGGCGTACCTCGCCGTGGGCGGGCGAGAGCCAGCGGACTAAAAAGTTTGACCTTGCAGTCGTCAAGAACCAGTGCTTGAAGGGGTTTCTTAACGAGATGGATGCTGCCATCTCTCCGTAGAAGCCGCTCCGCCATGCGCCTCTGGGCCTGCCTGGTCACCTGCACAGGCGCGCAGACGCTGGCGCCCACGACGCCGGAGACGACGGACCTCGAGCTCTGGCTGAGCGCGCAGGACCTGCAGCCCGGTCCCGTCGCCTCCTGGCCCGACCGGAGCAGCCACGGCCGCCTCCTCGAGCAGGACGACGCGGCGGCGCAGCCGGTGGCCCTGATCGACGGCAGCGGCCGCGCGCGCGTGGCCTTCGACGAGGCGTGGCTGTCGTTGGGGTGCGACTACATCCACGCGGAAGGAGACGGACTCACCATCTTGGCCGCCGTCCGCGACGTCGTCGACGGCTCGGACTTCGGCCCGGGCGGCGGCGGCGCGGTCACCGCGTCCGGCGACCTGATCGACTTCGGCGCGACCAACGACGGCTACGGTTTGGTCGTCGAAACCGACAGCGTCACGGGCCACGTCGAGGCCACGGAGGCCATCGCCGGCGGCCTGTCCCTGGACGGTTCGACGACCGTCGTCACGGTGGAGATCAACTTCGCCGACGAGACGCTGCGCGTCTTCTTGAATCACACGCTCGCGGACACGGAGGACTCGGGCGTGTCGTCGCTCGCAGTGTGGATTCCAACCACTGGTTTGGGTGGTCCTGACCAAACTTCAGAATTCTCTAGCTCGATCAAATCGAAGTCGATTCGGCTGATTTTTGGACGAATCGATTGCTCTCGTCGAGTTCTCGAAGCACAGCCGAAGAGCTTGCGTCGAAACTGTCGCATATGCGCACATTGAAGTCGGATTGAAGATTTGAATTCCACACAGGTCCTCGTCGCGATGAACGTCGGCATGCTCCTCGCCTGCGGCGTCTACGTCTTCTTCGACGGCCTCGGGCTCCGCGACGAGGACAGCCCCGTCGGCATCGTCGTCGCGCGCGCGCGGAGCCGGCTCCGGACGCTGAGCTCCCCGCGCAAGCTCAAGGACGCGCCGCCGCCCGAGGCCGCCAGAGCCGCCACGGAGCTCACGACGAACCCCATGGCATCGGCGCGGGCCCTCAAGGTCGCCGACGCCAGCGAGGTCCTCGCCCGGACGCCCCCGGATCCGGACGCGCCGGACCGGACCGGCGCCGTGTAAGGAACGACCCCCGCCTACTGCAACGTCTTCCGAAGGAGTCCGTGTTTTTTCAGGATCTTCAACTCACTTCAACATAGATTCACGATTGCGTCACCTCAAAGAGCTGAGGAAGGCACGATCGAAGAAACGCTCAGGCAAAACCTCTCTGCTCTCGTATGGTGGTCGTGGCCATGGGCTAGGACGCGGTCCTGCTTCGCATGACTTCCCCGGCCCGGGACCCCCCGCGCGGGGACCACGAAAGACGACGGCATCGGCGGCGGCGCCGCGGCGCCGCGGGCAGCCTTTCGGCCTGGGCCGCGCGGGCTGCCCTGGTGCTGCTGCCGGCGTGCGCCGGGGCGACCGCCGCGCCGTCGATGGCGCCGTGCGTGGACTCGGCGACCTACGCGGACCCCGTGTACGGCGACGGCTGCGCCGCGTGGGCCGGCGCCGATTGCTCCGGCCGCGCGTTCTCGGCCGAGCTCGTCGCCAACTGCACCGCGGCGTGCGGCGGCTGCGCGCCGAGCGCCGCGCCGACGGCGCCGCGCGGCGACGACGGCGACGACGGCGACGACGACCTGAACTCGGAGAACGCGGTCATGGTCGGCGGCGGCGTGCTCGTCGTCGTGCTCTGCGTCTTTTGCTGCTTCAAGCTGCTGCCGCACTTCGAGTACGAGCGCGCGAAGCACAACAACAAGCTCTACCCGGGCACGGTCATGGTCGTCAAGCCCGCGAGCCCCGGCCGCGTGGCGCCCCTCATGTTCGGGCCCGAGAGCTACGACATCCCGACGCCGAACCAGCAGCGGAAGGCGTCGGAGCGCGCGACGAAGCACCTCAGCGTCGAGCACAAGAACCGCGTCACCGCGATGATCGAGCACGACCGGAAGCGCGCCGAGGAGCAGGCCAAGGAGGACCTCGAGCTCCTCGACGTCGTCCCCTCGCCCAAGGCCCCGGGCGAGCGCCGCTCCGTCGCCGTCGCGACGCCCCTCTCGCACGGCGGCGCGGGCCGCCGCGGCACCGCGGGCCGCGGCAGGATGATGCCCACCTAGCAGCCACGCCCCCGCGCATAATGAGCAGCTCGGTCGCAGGAACAATGCCGATCGCGACGCGCTTAGTGATCACGACGCGCCAAGTTGACGCGCCATCGCGGAGCTTGAAGTCGTCCTTGAAGCCTCCTGGGACTTCTCCTGGGGCAGCCCGGCTCACGATGTGATGGTCGCCGCCTTTCAGCGCCTCGTGCTGGTCGCTGCCGTCGTCGCCTCCTGGCCCTGCGACGACGCGAGCACGGCGGCGTGCCTCGAAGGCGGCGACGCGTGCGGCGCGACCTGCGCGACGCCGCCGTCCTTCACGCGCCGCTGCCTCGATAGTTTCGTGCCCTTTCGCACGCCCTACTCGCGCGTCGCGTGTTGCCTGCGGCCCTGCTTCGCGCACCACGTACAGGCCTACGGCCTCGACGCAAACTGGCGGCGGTTCCGCGCCACGGAGGGCGCGGCGCCGGGCGGCATGCTCGACCTGCTCGTCGCGCACGACGGCGAGTCGACGCTGCCGTTCGCGCCGCGGCGCCTGTCCAAGGTGCGCAACGCCTGGCTCAACGACCGCGACCCGAAGTTGAGGCAGGCCCAATCGAGCCTGGGGCCGGAGCTCCGGCTCGACTGCCGCGGCGACGGCTGCCGCGCGGCCGACCGCCGCGACACGGAGCAGCGGCTCTGGAGCGTCGACCGCACGGGCACGCCGGCGACGAAGACCGGCGCGCCGGTCCTCGCCGCGGGCGACGTCGGCGACCTCGGCGGCTGGGTCGAGGCCCACTTCCCGGACGGCTGCGGGAGCCACAGCCGTTCGCAGCCCTTCGCGGCCTATCGCGAGATCACGCTCGCGTCTTTGTTCCACGCGGCCGCGGGCGACGCCGAGCTCACGCTCGTCACGTCGACGGACTGCGACCTGCCCCACGCGCCGCCGAAGCCGCTCGCGCGCGACGGCTTCAAAGGCGAGCGCTCGCTCCTCGAGACGGCCGCGCTGCGCGCGTGGCTGTGTGGAAACCAACCACTGGTTTGGGTGGTCCTGACCAAACTTGAGAATTCTCTAGCTCGGTCAAATCGAAGTCGATTCGGCTGATTTTTGGACGGATCGATCGCTCTCGTCGAGTTCTCGAAGCCCAGTCAAAGAGCTTGTGTCCAAACATTCGAATACGCTCACATTGAAGTCGGGTTGAAGATTTGGTTTCCACACAGGCGCGTGGTACACGACGAACCCGTCGGACCACGGCGGCGCCGCGCACGCCAAGCTCCGCGCCGTGCCCATCGGCGTCGCGAACCGCGCCGCCCTGCTCGGGAGCCTGGACGGGCGCGAGGGCCTCGACCGGCGCGCGCGCGTCCTCGCGTGCTGCGCGTCTCCCCCGCGTCCGCGTCTTTCTTTCGGAGCGCATCCCGTCTCCTGTAGGCTGCATGTCGAGCCACCCGACGCCCGCGCGGCGCTTCGAGGCCGGCGCGCCGCCGGCCCACGCGTCCTTCGACAACCTCGGCCCCGAGCTCCGCGCGCGCTACGACAACGTGACCGCGCTTGTGTCGCCCGGGTCCCTCGCGTACAAGTACGCGCACTCGGGCTGGTCCGGCGAGGTCTACTCGCGCGTGCGCCGCTACGCGATCCTCGAGACTTTGAAGGCCAGCGGCTTCGCCAACTGCTCCCACGGCGTCCCCCGGGGCGCGTCCAAGACCAAGCTCGCGGCCTACGCCGACCAGCTCCTCGCGTCGGACTTCGTCGTGTCGCCGCAGGGCAAGGGCCGCGCGTGCCACCGCGACTGGGAGGCCCTCGCCGCCGGCGCCGTGCCCTTGCTCGACTGGGACGCGTCGCCGGCCATGGCGGACCTCTACGCGGAGCTGCCGGTCGTCCGCGTCCGCGACTGGCGCGGCGTGACGCCGTCGTTCCTCGCCGATGCGCTCGCGGACGTCAAGCGGCGGGCCGCGCGGCGCGAGATCGACATGCGCCGCCTCTACCTCCCCTACTGGGTCGCGCGCTTCACGGAGCTCATGGCGGCTGTGAAGTAACGCGTCGTGGGACGGTGCAACTTCGGCGCGACCGACTGCAACAAAAGTCGGCATCGAGCGATGATGGCGTATAGCTAAGCCGGAGTGCCTCCTTTGAGACTCCACCGAGACCCAAACCAGCGCCACAACCATGTCGAGCCTGTCGCGGCGCCAGGTGCGCCTGCGGCGCGAGTACCTCTACCGGCGGTCGCTGGAGGGGAAGGAGAAGGTCGTCTACGAGAAGAAGCGCAAGATCTCCGAGGCGCTGGCCGCGGGCAAGGCGATCCCGACGGAGCTCCGCGAGGAGGAGGGCGAGCTGCGGAAGCTCATCGAGTACGACGGCGCGCGGCACGCGGCGCCCGGGTCCCTCGACGACGAGTACGCGCGGACGCTCCGCGGCGAGCGGCTCGCCAAGGTCTGCGTGTGCACGTCGCGCGACCCGAGCTCGCGCCTGAAGCAGTTCGCCAAGGAGCTCAAGCACATGGTGCCCAACGCGACGCGCGTGAACCGGGGCAACACGCGCGTCGGCGACCTCGTCGACGCGACGCGGCGCGGCGAGTTCACGGATTTGGTCATGGTCCACGAGACGCGGGGCCAGCCCGACGGCCTCGTGGTCTGCCATTTACCGCTGGGCCCGACGACCTACTTCACGCTGTCGAACTGCGTGCTCCGCCACGACATCGACGCGCCGCCGCCCTTCTCGTCGGACGCGCCGCCGCACCTCGTCTTCCACGACTTCGACGACGGCAAGCGCCTCGCGAAGCGCCTCAAGACCGTGCTCCAGTGCCTCTTCCCCGTGCCCAAGGCCGACGCGAAGCGCGTCTGCACCTTCTACAACGCCGCGGACCGGATATCGTTTCGCCACCACACGTACGAGCGCGACGGCCCCGACGTGCACCTCACGGAGCTCGGGCCCCGCTTCGAGATGACGCCCTACATGATCAAGCTCGGCACGCTCGACCAGGCCGACGCCGACGTCGAGTGGGTCCTCCGGCCCTACATGAACTCCGCTAAGAAGATCATATAGGTCGCGGCTCGTCTGGGGGCAGGGAGCAGTGCCGGCGGGAGCACCTCGGAGTGTGCCCGCCGCGGCGACCGAGTCATCACGACGACCTTCCACAAGTCGTGCTCGCCGAAGAAACCGCCGGATCTCCCCCCCTTTCCTCATCCAGTGCATCTCCGCGTCCGGTTCAACCGTCCTGAGTCGTCGTCGCCCTCAGAGCGCATCCATCAGTCATCGAGTGTGGTCATTTCGATCGCCATCGGACTCGAAAGATTCGAAAGAAAATCGAGTTGCGAAACCGCTGTCGTCGAGCCCGCCGGTCGCACCCGTGCGCGCGGCGTGTCCGCGGACGCCGCGGGCGCGCGCCTTCGCCGCCGGGAACGGCGCCGGTCCCGAGCTCCGGATTACGCGCGCGCGCGAGACGTCGGACGCGCGTTTCTCGAGACGACCCGCCGCAGGCATCATGGGTTGCGGCATGTCCTCCGATGCCTCCGCCATGCCCGCGGGCGGCGCCCAGGCCGTCATGATCATGACCGTGCCGCCGGAGCTCGAGGAGCGCGTCACCAAGTTCTGGGAGCTCCACGCCAAGTGGATGGCCTACACGCACGTGTCGACGGGCGAGAAGACGTGCCTCTTCTACCACGTCTGCAAGGGCCCCGAGGTCGAGGACTTCACGAGCGGACCGTCCGCGAAGAAGACGGGCAACGTCACGTTCACGATCACGGAGTTCTACGCGACGCCCGCCGGCCTCGACACGCACTTCGCCATGTTCGCCGCGGGCCACGCGGAGATGGCCGAGTTCGGCAAGGAGTTCGGCGAGCTCATGGCCACGGGCAAGGTCAAGTTCTCGGGCCACGGCTACGGCACGACCGTCGCGTCCATCGGCGCCGCGGAGTTCCCGCCGACCTACGACGGCTTCGAGCCCTAGGCGCGAGGACGCGCAGCGCCGCGACAAGCGCGGCCGCGGAAGCGCACGCTCGCGAGTAGCGCCCAGCTGACGCGCGCCTATATATCAAAAAAGGCGATTATCGAAAGCGCTCGAGGCGCTCCTGGAGGCGCGTGATGAGGCTCTGCGCGCGCGGGACCTTGTAGACGTTGGCCTTGAGCGCGAGGTCGTCGCCCGCCTGGCCCGCGCGGATGTGGAGCGCGACGACGTCCTGCTCGCGGGCCCGCGGGAACGTGAGCTTGACGAGCTCCGTGAGGTGGTGGTTCGACTTGACGACGCCCTTGCCGCCGAGCTCGATGCGGCGGCCGCGCGTGTCGAAGACGAGGAGCCGCTCGCGGTTCACGCCGATGCAGCGCAGGAGCTTCTCCTCCGTGAGCGCGTTGCGGCCGAAGACGCCCGCGGCCTTGTTGGGCTTGAGCTTGAAGCACATGAAGAGGATCGTGTCGGGGAGGCACGACGAGTCGAACGTGACCTCCTCGCCCTTCTGGAGGCCCGCGATGCGGTGCTGCGCGAGCGCGAGGACCGCCGCGTCCTCGGCGCTCAGCGGCGGCGGCGCCGCGGGCTTGGGCTTGGGCGGCGACGGCTCCGCGGGGGCCTTGCGCTCCTCGCGGGTCCGCGACGGCGACCCCGCGTAGTCGAGCTCGTCGTCGTCGTCGTCGTCGTCGCCGATGGAGAAGCAGTTCGCCGGCGGCGCGGGCGGCGAGCCGACGTCGTCGGGCGGCGGCGGCGCGGCCGTGTTCAGCGGCGACTTGGGCGTCAGCGCGGGGTCCGACTTGGCCATCGTCGCCGCGGCCTTGGACGCGGCCTCGGACATCTTCCTGCCGTAGGACCACGCGCTCGACATGGAGCTCTTCATCGACGCGCTGCTGAGCCCGAAGTTCCGCGCGGGCGCGGGCGCCGGCGCCTCGCCGGTGTCTTTGGCGTCCTTGCCGCTCCAGAGCTGCGGCGCCTTGAAGTTCATCGACGGCGCCTTCATGGCCGCGGGCAGCTTCGCCTCCGCGGCCATGCGCCGCATGCGCTGCATGGCCGTCTCCTTGGCGGGCGTCGCCGGCGCCGCGGCGGACGCCTCGGCCTCGTCGTCGTCGTCGTCGTCCGGCGCGACGGAGAACTCGGGCGTCGCCGGCGCCGGCGCCGGCGCCGCGGCCTCGGGCGCCGCCGGCGCGGGCGGCGGCTTCGTCGCGGCGTTCAGCGTGAAGTGGCGCCCGTGCTTCTTCTCCGCGGCGGGCGTCGCCGGCGCGGGCGCCGGGGCCGCCGGCGCGGGCGGCGGCGTCGCCTCCGCCGGCTCGGGCGCCGGCGTCGCCGGCTCGGGCAGCAGCGACTCGGCAGGAGGGAGCGCCGGGGGAGCCGCCTCCGCCGCCGGCTCGGGCAGCAGCGCCGCCGGCTCGGGCAGCAGCGTCGCCGGTTCGGGCAGCAGCGACTCGGTAGGCGGGAGCGCCGGCTCCGCGGCCGGGAGCAGCGGCTCCGGCGGTGGGAGCACCGGCTCCGCGGGAGGCAGCACGGATTCCGCGGGAGGGAGCACCGGCTCCGCGGGTGGGAGCGCGGGCTCCGCCGGGGGAAGCGCGGGCTCCGGCGGCGCGACGGCGTCGGGCGTCGGCGGCGGCGACGCGTCGGTCGCTTCGTTCGCCGTCTCCGGGCTCAGCGGCGTATCGGCGTTGAGGAACCGTTCGATGTCCGACGACGACGTCACGGCGGTCGCCGTCACGGGCGTCGACGGAACAGGCTCCGCCGCGGGAGCCTCTGGCATCTGTTGCTGCTCGGGCGCCGCGTCGTCATCGTCGCTGCTGTCGGCTAAGAAATCGTCCATCTCGCACGCGTCTCGGCGACGCGGAGAAACCCTCGCGACGCGGCGACGGGCCTTCGCGACGCGCGCAATCGCGGGCTCCAGAACGGTGGAGCTGGCCGGCTTGGTTCAACAAGAGTTCACCATCTCTTCAACGCCCCAATATCAAGCACTGTCCGATGAGCGCATCCTTCCTGCGGGCAGCACCATGAAGCGCGTGCGCGTCGTGCCCGATGACCCGCGGCGGCAGAAAATCGTCGCCCTCGTGGGCGAGGCGGCCTTCGCCAAAACGGTGCGGAAGGACCGCGACCCCTGGGGCGAGCGCCAGACCTGGCGCGCGATCGCCGAGCGCCACCTCCTCCTGCTCGTCTGGTCGCTCGTCCTCGTCCTGTGTTTGACGCTCCAGCACCTCCTGCGGGGCGAGACGTCGCCGCGCCACAACACGCGCGCCGGGCCCCTGCCCGCGGACCTCTACTTCGACGAAAACTGCAGCTTCGTCGATCCGGACCGGACGACCGCCCGGGGGGGCGGCCGGTTCCACGCCGACACCTACGGCAACACGACGTTCCCCGAACGGTCGAAACCAGTCCGCATCCCGGGCGTCGGCGGCGCGCCGCGCCGCTGCATCTATCGCGAGGAGTTCCCCGAGAGCGAGCACTGGGAATGCGAGGCGGAAGTGCAACGCGCGCAACGCGACCCTGCTCGTCTTGGCGCCGGGCGACGTGGACCGCCTCGTCGCAGAGGGAGGATTCGGCTTCGAGCAAGTGGATTGCAGGAATTACAAAAGGGTGAACGACGAGCAGACCATGCGCCAGCGATACGTCGGTTGGACGGGGCTCTACCGCGAGGAGGTGCTCGGCTTCGGCCGCGGCAAGATCGACAACTTCGACCGCACCTGCGGGTGGCGCTGGAGCCGCGGCGGGCGCGCGGTGCGGTGGTCGCCGCGCAAAAACGCCCTGCCAAATGGGAACGACGCCACCGTGAGTGCTGGCTTGGCCCCGCGCGACACGAGCCGCGAGGGCTACGAGAAAGGCCGCTGCGTCGCGCTCGCGCCCGCGTGCGTCGGGAAGGCAAACGACGAAGGGCATCGGCGGACCAGGCGCCTGATCGCGTCCCCCGAGGATTGCGCGGCAAAGACGCATTGCCTCTGCGACTACCCCGGCCTCCCGAGCCCTGACTACGACGACTTCGTCTCCGGGGAGAAAGGCCGCGACCCCGACGCGACGTACTGGCTCGGTCCCACCGTGCTCGCCGTCTCGTTCTCGGCCGGCCTCGCGTTGTGGTTCTTCGCGTGCTGCTCCATCAACGACCACGTAGAGGACGACAAGAAGGTCGATTTGGCCAAAAAGTTCCAAATCGACCGAATTTATCGGAGGCTGCTCGGCCGCATCTGCGCTTCCGTCGTCATCATATTCACGGTCCCCGTGATCTATCGCCCCTGGGAGCGCCGCTGCGGGCGCTGGTTCTTCGACGGCCTCTACCTCGTCATGGCCGTCGTCACTTCGTGGTGCTTCGAGGGCGTCGCGCAGCGCGGCTGCCTCTTCGCCCCGCCCTTCGGGCACATGGAGTACACCTGCAACTCCGCCGTGTTCCACTTCGTCGTCGCGACCGCCCTCGGCGCCTTTATTCAGGGCTTGAGCTGGAACGCGGCGGAGCGGTCGGACTGGACAGCCCCGAACGTCGACAACGTCCTGTCGGTGCTCGCGATGGTCTGGTCCCACTTCCTTTGCTGGTGGGGCTTCATCGCCCACCTTCTCGGGCACGCACACAGGGAAAACAAATTGAAGAAGCAGCAGGAGATGCCCCTGCTCCTCCTCCTCGCGAAGACGCTCGGCGTCGAGTCGGCCCTGGATCTCGCCGACGTCGCGCATCTCGTCGCCGCGAAGATCACGGACGTCGCGATCCCGGCCGCGCGCGCGGACCGCGAGCGCGCGACGAACGCGGAATCGTTCGTCCTCCCGCGCGACCGCATCGAGATGGCCGTCGCCTGCGACCTCTTCGACGAGTTCGAGAAACGCATGCGCCGGAAGAAGCGGTCCGCCGACTGGCACAAGCTGTCGGGCCACCGGGTCCTCGGCTTCTCCCCGGCGGACGCGAGCGCGTTCGCGGCGCTGCGCGCGGCCGGCGTCCGCGCGGGGGCGCGCGCTCCGGGGTCGACGCGCGCGCGCCCGCAGGCACGCAGCCGTCGGCGCCTACCTGCAGGAAGACGTTCGCTGGGCGAGGAGCCACCCGGACGTGCTCGCCAAGGTCTACCACCGCGTCGTCCGGGACCACCGGGGGCTCTACGAGCGGATCCTCGCGACGGTGCGGACGCAGGACCCGTACTTCGCGGCCGCCGTGGCCGAGCTCGACGGCCTGGCGACGCGCGCGCGCGCGCGCTTCCCGGCGGCGCCCCGGCAGCCCGAGCCCCACGGGCTCGTGGGCCTCTACGCGGGCGCGCTCGCCACCGAGGCGGCCTACGACAGGTTCCTTCGGGCCGTCGCCAGGAAGAGCGGGGGCGCGCCCGTCAAGGTGCCGTGCAAGAAGCTCTGGCGCCTCTCGGAGAAGATGGGCATGCGCGAGGGCGGGTACAGCGACGAGCACAGCGCGGAGAACTGCGACGTCGTCCGCGGCTCCATCGTCTTCGACAGCATGAACGACCTCCAGTCGTGCGCGATCCTGCTCGACGCGTGCGACGCGCACTCGGACGCCGACGACGTCGTCATCAAGACGCCCATCGAGATCGTCCGCGTCAAGAACCGCTTCGCGGAGCCGACGGCCGGCGGCTGGGCCGACGCGCTCATCAACTTCCGCTTCGCCGACGCCGCCGGCGCGGCGCGCGGCCACGTCGTCGAGGTCCAGCTCGTCCACGCGAGCCTGAAGAAGGTGCGCGAGGCCTGGGGCGCGCACAACGGGTACACGCAGTTCCGCACGGCCGTCCAGCTCCTCGAGGCCTCGGACAACGAGGCGCTCCTCGTCGACGTGGCCGAGGAGCGGAGCGCGTCCCAGGTCCAGACGCTCGCCGCGGCCGCGGCGTCGTTCGGCGTCGCGCTCCGGTCCGCGCTCGACGCGTCGTGGCCCGAGCTCGAGGGCCGCCGCGCCGAGGCCGAGGCCCTCGCCGTCGCCGTCGCCGCCTTCGAGGGCGACATCCTCGCCGCGGCCGCGACGCGCCAGCCACGGGCCGCGGACGACGCGGACGACCTCGAGGACCCGCCCGCCGCTTCCGCGCGCGTCCCGTCCCGGCGGATCGCTCCCGCGCCGCGAGTCGCGGCCCTCTAGTGCCCGAGAAGGACCTAGGTAGTCCGGGCGCGGGCGGGGGGATGGTCGTCTGCGAATTCCGGCGCGCGACATATCCGCGACTCCGACGGTCGCGTGAAAATGTGTAGCGGGGCGGCGGGTCCTAGGTGATGTCCAGGGAGTGGTCGACTTCGACGCCGTTGGCCTCCCAGTCGTGGGCGAGCCGCGTCGCGCCGTCCAACTCGCACTCGGCCAGCACGAGCTTCTCCCCCGCGCCGCGCCGCTTGTCGCTCAGGAGCTCGTTGTCGTCCTGCGTGGCGGATCGGAAGCGCACGCAGAGCATGAGCGCCGTGATGATGTTCGTGCAGATGAGGATGCAGACGATGATGAGGTAGAAGGTCCAGTCCTTCATGCCGAGGATCGTCATGGTCGCGTCGGTGGGCCTCGAGCGGCGGTCGGACGCGGGAGCTTCGGGCGCTTCGTCGACCGAGCGACCCGCCGCGGACCCGACGGTGCCCCGCGGGATACTACGAGCTGGTGGGCGGGCTCGGGAGGCGGCCGAAGTTTCGACGCCCGGGCTGCCCAATCTGGCTGCCCAAGATTGCTTGCCGGGTAAAGCTGTGTGGTTGCAGCCCTCATCGGTCACGAAATGGCGGGCTCCGATTGAGGCAGCCATGGTCGACAAGGAGAACGAGACGGCCGGCGGCAACGCCGGCGTGGCCCCGAAGCGCGGGAAGTTGCAGACGCCGCCGGACGGCAAGCGCTACGTCGTCGATGCGTCGTCGGGCTGCGTCGTGCGGAGCGCCATGTCGCTCAAGAGCCGCGTCGTCGGGCGCCTCGCCCACTGCGAGACCGTCGTCGTCCAGGGCGACAGCATCCTCGAGTCCGCGAGCGGCGCGTCGCGGCTCCGCGTCGTCTGGCCGCTCAAGGGCTGGATCGGCGCGTCCAAGGTCGTGTCCGCGGAGCGCGTCGACGAGCTCGCGGCGCGCTCCGCCGGCGAGGCGGAGACCGCCGCGCCCGCGGAGATCGGCGACGCGGCCCTCGTCGCGGCGCTGGCGGCGCCCCAGACCGCGGACGCGTCCGTCGGCGGCTCCGAGTTCTGGGAGGTCCTCCAGGCCCCCGAGTGCCTCGTGCTCTCCGCGCCGCGCGACGCCGCGGCCGTCGTCGACCGCGTGCCCGCGGGCGACATCGTCGAGGCCGTCGCCGGCGAGCGGCCCGGCGGCTGGGTGCGCCTCGTCGGCCGCGGCGAGCGCTACGTGCTCACGCGGGACCCGGACCCCTACGGCGGGCGGCCGCGGCTCCAGCGGTGGACGGTACCCGGCTCGGGCTACGTCGGCGAGGTCATGCCGCCGCCGCCGCCCAGGGAGTGCCTCTTCCAGTTCGACCGCGAGGGCCGACGGTTGGACGCGGCGCTCGCGCAGCCCCGCGCGGGCGACGCGCCCGCCGGCGCCCGAACCTACGTCGTCGCCGGCGCGGCCGGCGCGGCCGTCCGCGCGGGCGTCGAGCTCGACAGCGCGCCCGTCGGCGAGATCCGCCACCGCTGCGACGTGCTGGCCTCCGAGGTCGTCACGTCGACCTGCGGCCGCAAGCGGCTCCGGGTCCACGCGCCCCTCGACGGCTGGGCTTCGCTCAAGCTCTTCGAGCGCAAGGTCGGCTGGCCCCTCTTCCAGCGCTGCGTCGTGTCGTCGGCGCTCGCCAAGGGCGACGACCTGTTGCTCTACCCCGACGCGGACCTCGCCGGCCCGCCCGTGGGCATCGTCCGGCGCGACGACCGCGTCGACGCGTCGCGCGCGTGCCACGCGGGCGGCGGCGACGGAAACACGCGCGTCGTCTGCGTCGCGGGCGCGTCGAAGCACGTCGGCGCGGCCTGCCCGGACGCGAAGATCCGGCGGCCCCTGCGGGGCTGGGTCCGCGCGGAGACGCTGGCCAGCGAGCGGACGCTCGCGGAGCTGCCCAAGCACGCGGCGCTGAGGCCCCCCTGGGCCGCGGAGACGTCGCCCGAGGCGCTCTTCGTGAAATTCGCGAAGCGCCGGCTCGGCCTCGCGAACCTCGTCGCGGGCACGGGCTGCCTTGACGTCGGCGGCGGCTCGGGCATGGTCGCCGTGCTCGCGCGGCGCCTTGGGGCGCGCGCGACGCTCATCGATCCCTCGGCGCCCTCCGGCGGCGCGGACGGCTTCTGCTCGTGGACGCGCAAGGAGATGGAGGACCTGGAGAAGCGCCGCGAGGACGGCGCGGGCGACCGGAGCTGGTGGCACGAGGGCAGCGACGTCGCGCCCTTCCCGGGGCTCAACGTCATCCGCGCCAAGTTCGGCCGCGCGCCGCTCAGCGGCCACCAGCACCGGCGGCGGTCCGCGGCGAAGCGCGGCGGCAAGTGGGTCTTCGACCTGCGCGGCGGCCACCCGAGCCACCTCCTCGTCGACGGCGACGACGACGACGCCGACGACCTGGACCTCGCGCGCGGCGCCGTCGCGACGCGGAAGGCGCACGAGACGCGGCTCGCCGAGCTGCCCGCCGCGGCGAACTTCAACGAGTTCGCGAGCCAGCGCAAGCTCCCGCCGCCGGGGCCGGCGGACGTGCGCCTGCGCGCGTCGGACGTCGTCAACCGCTGCGGCGCCGTGCTGGGCTACCGCGCGTGCGCGGCCGTCCCGGCGCTCGTCGAGTTCGCCGTCGAGCACAAGAAGCCCTTCTGCGTCTTACCCTGCTGCGTCTACAACGTCAACGGCGAGCGGCCCGCGAGCCTATCGGCCATGACCGACGCGCTCCAGGCCATGCACGCCAACATCAAGCAGGAGAACGTCGACGGCGCGGGCACCGTGCTCTGGTGCACCTGGGGCCGGCCCTGGCGGTGAGGTAAGTGTTGCAGCTCGAGAATTGGAGAAAACGCGTCCAGAAGCCATGGCCGCCAGAGTGCTCCGCCGCGCCGGCGCGCGTCGCGCCTTCTCCGCCGAGCCCGCCCCGGCCTACGCCTCGGAGCGCATCAACGCGGCGACGGCGCCGACGCTCATGGAGATCGGCTGCCGCGACATCTTCGACGAGGATCACGACGCATTCCGCCAGATGTGCCGCGACTTCTTCGCCAACGAGGTCAAGCCCTTCCACAAGGAGTGGGAGAAGGCCGGCGAGGTGCCGCGCGAGCTCTGGACCAAGGCCGGCGACCTCGGGCTGTTGGCGTGCATGGTGCCCGAGGCCTACGGCGGCCTCGGCACGGACTGCCGCTTCCCGGCCGTCGTCTGGGAGGAGCAGTCCTACAGCGGCTGCACGGGCCCCGGCTTCGCCATGCACAGCGACATCGTCGCGCCCTACATCACGAACTACGGCACGGAGGAGCAGAAGCAGCGCATCCTCCCGAAGCTCGTGAGCGGCGAGTGGATCGGCGCGCTCGGCATGACGGAGCCGTCCGCGGGCAGCGACTTCGCCAACATCAAGACCACGGCCGTCAAGGACGGCGACGACTACGTCATCAACGGCTCCAAGGTCTTCATCACCAACGGGTGGATGGCCGACGTCACCATCGTCTGCGCGAAGACCGACGCGTCGAAAGGCGCGCACGGCGTGTCGCTCTTCCTCATCGAGGACGGCATGAAGGGCTTCACCAAGGGCAACAAGCTCGAGAAGATGGGCATGAAGGCCCAGGACACGTGCGAGCTCTTCTTCGAGGACCTGCGCGTGCCCAAGTCCGCGCTCCTCGGCGAGGAGGGCAAGGGCTTCTACGCGGTCATGTCCGAGCTGCCCCAGGAGCGCCTCCTCATCGCCGACATGGGCGTCTCCGCCGCCGAGGCCGTCTTCGAGTGGACCCGCGACTACACCATGGACCGCTCGGCCTTCAAGGGCAAGCTCTCGAACCTCCAGGTCGTCGGCCACAAGCTCGCGGAGATGAAGACGGACATCTGCGTCGGCCGCGCCTTCGTCGACAACTGCATCGCGCTCCACAGCCAGCGCAAGCTCGACTCCGTCCAGGCGTCCATGGCCAAGTACTGGTGCACGGATTTACAGTGCAAGATCGCCGACGCGGGCGTCCAGCTCCACGGCGGCTGGGGCTACATGTGGGAGTACGACGTCTGCAAGGCCTTCGTCGACGGCCGCGTCCAGCCCATCTACGGCGGCGCCAACGAGATCATGAAGGAGCTCATCTCCCGCTCCATCACGAACCCGCGCCACTAGGGACGCCCCGCGATCCCGCGCGAACGACGACGCGCCTACGTTACGCCGCCGTAGGGGAAGATGGGGTCGTCGAGCATGGCGCGGAGGTAGGGGTTCGGCGCGAGGGTCGCGCGGCACTCGTCGGCGTTGGCGACGTAGGCCGACGACGCGCCCGGCGAGAAGTGGGGCGTGTCCGCGCCCAGCTTCGCCTTCGCGTTCAAACCCAGAAAGTCGAGCACGGCGGCCTGGGCCCGCTTCTGGCGCGGCGAGCCGTCCTTGACGGCCTCGTAGGGCACCCAGAGCGCGCGCGTCTCCGCGCCGAGCCGGCGGCACTCGCCGTAGAACTGGCGGACGTGCTCGAGCGTCTTGTTCGCCTCGGCGCGCCGCGCGCCCTCGGAGCAGTCGACGCGCACCGCGCCGTCGCTCTTCGAGGACTTGCGCGTCCCCGAGAGCGCCCAGGCGAAGCCGTTGAGCCGCGCGAGGCAGAGCACGCGCACGCCGAGCTTCCGCCAGACGGGCCCCGCGTCCTTCCAGTCGTAGGTCTCCGCGGGGCCGTAGGTCTGCGAGTCCGCGTCCCAGTGCAGCGTCTTCGCCGTCTTGAAGCCCACGGCCGCCGCGGCGCCGCGGCGCACGTGGGCCCGGCCCTTGCGCTCCGCCTCGTCGAGGAGCACGCCGATGCGCTTCGCCACCGACGAGTTGGGCATGGACGCCTTGAGGCCGCTGTCCGCGCCCTCCATGCGCACGAAAATCTCGCCCTTGTCGTAGGACTTGAGCATGCTGCAGAGCATCTTGCTGCCGACGCGCGGCGCCTGCATGACGACGACGAAGCGGCCGCCGGGGTGCTTCTGCATGGCCTTGGCCGCCGTCGGGTCGCTCGTGACCTCGAGCGGCATGTCCGGCGCGACGGGCGCGAAGGCCGCGAGCTCGGGCACGCTGCGCTGCGTCGCGATGACCGCGGTGGCGAGGAGGAGGGCTGCCCGCATGTCACGCAGCAGGGGCAGCGTCACCATGCATAATTTTTCATCATCGCAAAGGCGCCGGACCGGTCGCGTTGCCTGCAAATTGCCCTGCACGTTTAGCTCGCTGAAGCTCGGGCGAATCAAGACGGATCCTCACACGGGGAGACCGGAAACTCCCGCGAAGCAGCGGCGCCGGCGCGCCTAGAAGCGAATTAGGACCTTGGGCCCCATGCGAGCCTTGCCCGCGCGGTGGTCCTCGGGCCGCACGTTCTCCTTGTCGTTGTGCGGCACGGCCTTCTTCTTCCGTTGGGATTGCCGCGGCTTCGCGTTCTCGTTGTTCACGTCGATGGAGACGAGCTTCCCGAGGGGCTGCTTCTTCCGCGGCGACGCGCCCGGCGTCAGCACGACGCGCCGCGACTCGGACAGGCGCCCCTCGAGCTCCTCGATGCGCCCGTCGCGGTCGGCGATCTGGGCGCGGCACGCGGCCACCAGGCTCTCGTACTTGCCCTTGATGCCGTCGAGCGTCGCCGCGAAGGCGACGGACTCGCCGCGGAGTTTCCTAATTTGCTGGTCGCGCTCCTTGAGCTCGCGCTCGCGCTCCCTGAGCTGCTTCCGGAGGTACTGCGTCGACGGCATGCGCTTCTCCGCGGCGTCGTCGTCGGCGCGCATCACCGGCACGTACCTCTTGCGCGCGGGGCCCGGCGTCCGCGCGAGCGCGACGGCGTTTCTCGGGACCGCCGCCGCCTCGGCGGGCGCCGGGTCGTAGGCGAGCTCGTCTTCCTCGTCGTCGGCGTCGGGCGACGCCGCGAGGCCCAGCGCCTCGTCGCGCAGCTCGCGCCGCGCGGCGTCGAAGGCGGCGACGACGAGCTCCGTGGCCAGCGCGTCGCGCGCCTGCGCGACCGCCGCCGTCGCGCGGCCGCAGAGGCCGCTCGCGTGCTCGATGGCCGCCGTCGCCCGGTCGCAGAGCGCCTCGGCCTGGAGCGCCCGCTGCTTCCACGCCGCCGCGTCCTCGAGGGCGCGCGTCCGCGCTTCGAGCGCGCGGTCCTGGAAGTGCGCCGGCGACGCCGGGTCGTCGTCGACGCCAACATCGGAAAAGTGCGGCGACGTCGCTTCCGACATCGGAGGCGGCGACGGCTGCTCCTCGTCGTCGTTCTCGCTGGCTTCGGAGAAGTGGGGGCTGCTTGACGTCGCGGCTGCCATCGCGCGCGCGAGGGCTGCCTCGATGCAACGGGTTCAACGACCGAAAGACGATGTCAAGGAGAAGTGGGGTTGACGCGGCTGAAGTTCGAACAAAACACCTCAGGACCTGGTGCATAAAAACGAGTCCCTCCTCGTCGTCGCCTTCAGCAATGGCCATCCGCACGCTCTGCCTCGCACTGCTCAGCGCATCTCTGGCTGATGCTTTCCAGCGTCCGCAATCAGCGGCGCGCGCGGTGCGCACGCCGCAGCTCGTCGAGCAGCAGGCGCTCCCCGCGACCATCGTCGAGCCCCTCGCGGGCTACGCCGAGTTCTGGAACGGTCTGCTCTTCCGGCCGGCCATCGAGGCGGGCCTCGTGCCCGAGTTCCTGCTGCACTGGGGCCACGGCCTCGCCATGGGCACCGTCCTGTGCTCGATGGGCGTCATCGGCTCGTGGATGGGGTGGCAGATCCGCGGCGGCAACGGCGGCGAGAGCAACGCGCTGACGCTGGGCGAGACGATCCGCGACACGCACCCAAAGATCATGGGCGGCGCGCTCTTCTTCTTCGCGCTCGGCGGCCAGGGCGGCCTCGTGCTCAACGCGGTCCAGGGCAACGCGGTCCTCGGGTCGACGCACGCGTCCACGGGCCTCGAGGCCCTCGGCCTCCTCGCCGTCGAGGCCGCGCTGCCCCTCGCCTTCGAGAAGGGCAAGCCCCTCCGCGACGCGCACGCGTACCTCGGGAGCGCGATCATGGTCCTGCTCTTCGCGCACATGGCCGCGGGCATCCAGCTCGGCATGTCCTTCTAGGTAAAATAAACATAAGATTAGGCCGACGCCGCAGCGGCGGCGGCGGCGGCGTCGCGCGCGATGCCGCGGCGCGCGTGCGTGGCCATGATGTCCACGAGGGGCAGCTCGACGCCGAGGTGCGCGGCGGCGCCGCGGACCATGCCGACGACGCGGATGACGAAGAGGAACGACTCCGGGAGCTGCGTGATGTAGCGGCCGCCCTTCTCGTGGACGCCCGCGGCCTTGTCCTTGTCCATGCGGTCCTTGATGTCCTTCATCTTCTGCTTGCCCTCCTCCTTGGCGTTCTTCGCGTCCGTCGGGTTCCGCAGCAGGAACTGCATGAAGTGGACGCTCCGCGCGGGGTCGCGGTCGTCCTGGTTCGTCCGGTAGCCCAGCGCCCGCAGCGCGTCGATGGCCGCCTCCGTGTCGCTCTCGTAGAAGGCCAGCACCAACTTGCGCCAGGCGTCGAGCTCCGCCTTCGTGAGCCGGTGCGTCCACCCCCAGTCCAAGAGCACGAGCTTCGCGCTGCCGTGGTCGTCGTCGAATTTCAGCGCCACGTTGCCCGGGTGCGGGTCGCTGTTGAACCAGCCGATCTCCAGCACCTGGCACATCATCTGGTGCGCGAAGTGCGTCAGGAGCGCCGCCGCGTCGACGCCGTGCACGGCGAGCGCGTCGCGGTCGTCGATCTTGCAGTGCAGCTCGCACCAGTCCATCACAAAGGCCTCGGGCGCCGTCAGCACGTCGTGGGGCTTCGTGATGATCACGTTCGACCCGCGGTCCACGACGAGCTCCCGGTGCATGCGCCGCATGGCCGCGACCTCGTACGTCAGATCCAGCTCCCGGTGGATCTCGCGCTGCCACGCGATCAGAACTTGCACCTGGGAATCGAAGATGTCGTTGAGCCAGGCGCAGACCCGGAAGATGCGGATGGCGTCGGCCATGTCGCGGCGGAAGACGGCGTCGATGCCGTCGTGGCGCAGCTTCACCGCGACCTTGGTCCCGTCCTTCAGCGTCGCCGCGTGGACTTGCGCGATGGACGCGGACGCGATGGGCTCCAGGTCAAAGGTCGCGAAGAGGTCGTCGACGTCGCGGCCGAAGGCGCGCCGCACGATGGCCCGGACCGTGCGCGGCGCGTCGGCGGCGAGGTCGTCCTGCAGCGCCTCGAACACGGACTTCCACTCCGCGGGCGCGACGTCCGCGCGCGCGGACAGGTACTGCCCGAGCTTGACGAAGACGCTGCCCAGGCGCGCGATGCGCGACACGACGAAGGGCGCCATGACCCCGTGGACGCCGACGTAGAAATCGTCGGACGCCTTCGACTCCGGGTCGATGCGCAAGACCTTGTCGTGCGCGAACCGCGCGAGAACGTAGCAGAAGATCGCGAAGAAGGACGTCGCGTAGAGGAAGAGCGTCCGCGACACGAGGGGGACCAGCAGGCGCACGACCAAGCCGCCCAGAAACCCGCCGCACTCGTAGGCCGACGGGACGATCAAAACGGCGTCCGCGAGCGACGACAAAAAGGCGACGCCGGCGAGCGCCGGCCGCGCGGCCACGCCGACGCCGAACGCCAAAAACGGCGAGCAGCGGCCGCGCGAGCACCGCAAGAGCGCGGCGTACAAAACGACGATGACGAAATCGCCCGCGGACAGCGTCGCCGGCGCGGGCCGGCCGCGCTTGACCATGTCCCGGAGCGCCTCGCACTGCCGCTGCCGCGCGGCGAAGCCGTCCTTCAGGAACGACGTCGCGCGCGCGAGTTCCCGGCCCGCGGCGTGGTGGAGCACGGCGTGGTCCAGGCGGCCCGCCGTCGCGCCGAGGAGCGGGTAGAGCACGTCCGCGACGCGCCGGGCCTTGGTGCCCCGCGACGTGCCGCACTGGCGCGCGGCCACCGAGAGCCACGCGTCTAGATCCGTCTCGCGGTGCCGGTCCTCGCGCCGCGACGGGAAGGACAGGGCGCGGTCGTCGAGCTCGCCGGCGCAGCCCCCGAAGGCCAGCGACGGCCGCTCGCCGAGGTCCTTCGCCGAGGTCCTGGGCGGCGGCGTCTTCGTCGACGACGGCTCCTTGGGCCCCGCGAGGCGCGCGACGACGGCGACGTACTGGGCGCGCGCCTCGGCGCCGCTCAGGCCCTCGCGCGCCGCGTGCGCGGCCCACTTGGCGCGCTTGACGGCGTCGAAGCGCGACGGCCGGGCGCCCGAGACGTCGCCGGCCGTCGCCTGCTTGTAGAGCCCGTAGACCTCGAGCTGCTCCTCGGTCCGCAGGGGCCGCGCGCAACCTTTAATATCGAGCACGGCCTCCTCGAAGGTGCGCTCGCCCGCCGACTCCGCGGGCGCGTCGGCGAAGAAGTCGTCGTCGTGCGCGCCCGTCGCCACGAGGTCGTGCTTCACCTTGAGCCACGCGGCCCGGATCTCGCTGTAGCGCCGCCTGGGCAGGACAAGAGAGATTCAACGTCGCTTCAATGTGAGTGTTTCGCGCGCGCGCGTTCCGAAAAAAGCATCCACGCTTCGAGACCGTTCCGAGAGACGATCGCTCGTCCAAAACTCAGCCAAAACGAGTGGAAAACGGCCGAGATAGGAGCCTTTGAAGTTGGGAATTTCGCTCTCTCGTCCTGCCCTGAGCGGCGCTCGACGGCCCAGGGCGCGACGCCCGTGGCCGAGACCTGGATCACGTAGACGTCGAAGCCGCCGCGGCGCGCGCGCCGGAGCACGCGCGCGCGGAGGCCGCCGGGCAGGAGCGGCGCGACGCTGTCCGTGCGCAGGAGGCCCCCGACGCGCACGAGCACGGGCATCCACTTGGCCGCGCCGTCGCGGTCGTGGCCCCGGAGCTCGCACTTGATCTTGCCCCCCGTGAGCGCCGAGAACGGCGACAGCCGCTTCGACGCGAGGTCCCGCAGCGTCTGCCGCGTCGTGCTCACGCGGATGCCGCCCGCGTCGTCGACGTCCGTCCGCAGCTCGGCCTCGCGCGCCGCCGCGTCCCAGCGCAGCGTCCACGTCGTCTCCGCGTCCGTGAACACGAGGCAGAGGTGGGGCGCGGTGGCGAGCTTGTCCTTGGCGGCCTCGTCGCAGGACGCCACGGCGTCGCGTAAAGCTTTGGAAAGCTTCTGCACCATCTCCAGGGGGCGCCGGTCGAGCGCGCGGACCGCCATGGTTGCGGACCGCTGCCCGTTGGTCGGCCTGGTGGTCTGCCTGGTGGTCTGCCTGGTGGTCCTTTGCGACCCGTGCGGGTCTTGGAACGACGACGATGCCCGCTGAACACGCCTGACCACGCGGTCGACCTTTGCCGAGAGAAGTGCAAGGTCGCGCCGATTTACTTGTTGAACGTGTTGCCGCAGCTCGCCGGCGCGCCGTCGCGGTGCGCGAGCTGCCCGCGCATCTCGTCAAGAGCACTCGCGCCGAGCGTCGGACAGCGTAGCCCACGCTCGAGAGCGCTCCTCCCATGTCGGCCCTCGAGAACGCCCTCCTGGAGGATGACAGCGACGGCGACGACGACGAGGCCATGCCCGCGGCGCCCCCGGTGGCGCCGCCCGCGCGCGTCACGGCGGCGGCGCCCCCGCCGCTCGCGCCCCCGCCGCTGCCGCGGTCGATGCCGCCCCGCGGCCCCGGCATCGCCGCGCGCCAGCTGCCGAACGCGACCTTCGCGCCCATCGCGAACCCCGACCAGCGGCGGCCGTCGCCGTCGAAGCCGCGGGCGTCCTCCGGCCAGTCGTCCATGAACCTGCAGCAGCTGCTCCAGGACGTCGTGCAGCAGCTCGGCAAGGAGGAGCGCATCCGGTTCCGCGAGTTCGTCCAGGAGCTCAAGGCGAAGCGCGACGCGGGCGAGATCCCGTCGCTGAGCGAGGCGCTGCTCACGGGCGGCGAGAAGGTCGTCGGCAACGACGTCTGGCGCCGCGCCTGCGCGAAGCAGGACGCGCGGGCGCGGTCGTCGAGCGAGGAGGCGCGGCGCGAGGCCGAGGAGGGCCGCGCGCGGCGCGCGCGCGCGGACCGGGACGCGGCGGAGGCGCGCGCGCTGCAGCTCGAGGCGCCCGCGGCGGGGTCGACGCTCGCGGACGAGGTCCAGAAGCAGGCCGATTTGCTGAGCAACGGCGACCTCAACGTCATGTCGGAGAAGGTCGTGTCGACGAAGCGCGAGACGTCCGGCGCCGACGCGGAGACGTCCTACGGCGCGTGGGACAAGTGCAACTTGGTCGACGAGCCGACGGCGTCGCGGCGGCTGCACCTCGCGGCCGAGAACTGCGCGCACCTGCCGGGGGGTGGCCGCAAGGCGCCGAAGCTGACCCACGACGACGAGGCGGCGACGTCCCGGCCCTGCCGCGAGTTGTTGAGCCGCGCGGCGCAGCAGTTCGCGCGCGACGCGCTCGAGGCGCTCGTCGTCCTGAGCCAGCGGCGGCGCAACGAGGAGGCGCGGCGCGTCGCGACGAACCCCGAGACCTGCGGGCTGGCCCTGCGGTGGCTCGACCGCGACGTCGACCGCCACGTCGTCGACTCGCGGCGCCAGTGCGAGAAGACGGACGTCTTGCTGGACGCGATGGTCGACCACGACCTGCTCAGCGCGCCGCCCGTCGACCCGCGCGAGCCGCCGGCGACGAGCACGTGGGCGCGCGCGAAGCGCGCGCGCGCGACGGACCTCGACCGGTCCACGAAGATGGACGAGCTCGGGAGGAACCTCGAGCGGGGCATCACCAAGGTCAAGCGCGAGGAGGACGCCGACAAGCGCCGCGCGGACCGCGGCGCGGCCCAGATCCCCGAGAAGCCCGACGTCATCACGAAGGCCGACGTGAAGCACCTCCTCCGGTCGCGGCGCGAGTTCTCCAAGCTCCTCTTCTAAAAAGTTAGCTCAACTCGGGGATCCGGGACCCCGCCTCGCCCGGCGGCGGCCGCGGGCCCGCGTCGCGGCGCCCGTTCTCGCGCTTGAGGGACGCCATCTCGCTCTGGAGGTTCGCGACCATCTCGAGCATGCGCTGGACGTCGCCCTCGCGGGCCTTGTCCTTCTCGATGAGCTCGGAGACGGCCTTCTCCACGCGCGGCTCGCCGCGGTCGCGCGGCGCGCCGGGCGGCGGCGTGATGGCCCGGAGCGGCTTCGGCGACGCCGTCAGGGACGCGGGCGACCGCGGCGGCGTCGCAGCATGCTTGGGCTTGAAGGACGACTCGAGGTCCCGCAAGTTCCGCGGCCGCGACGCGTCGGCCGACCGCGCCGAGGCCAGCTGCTCGCCCGCGTCCGCGCGCCACTTGGACCGGTACTTGGTGCTCCGGGAGAGCGGACTCAAATCGCCGTCGTCCGTCGGCGCCGTGCCCGGCGTGCCCGGGACCGCGCGCTTCTCGAGGTCGCGGACGCGCTTCGTCAGAGAGTCCTCGCGCCGCGACAGCGACTCCAGGTCGCCCCGGAGCTCGACCTCGCGCCGCGCGGCCTCGGCGAGCTGGAACCGCAGCGCGGCCTCGCGCGCGTCGAAGGCCGCTTTCTGGGTCTCGATCTGCGCGAGGAGCGCGCGCTCGCGCGCGCGGAACGCGTCGACGGCCTCCCGCAGGTTCGACGTCTCGTCCCGCTTGCCGCCGCTCGGCCGCTTCCGCATGGACGAGAAGGGCGTCGACGCCGACGGCGTCGAGCCCGCCTTGGAGAACTTCTGGACCCAGGAGCTCCGCCGCTTCGACGACGCCGGCGGGTCGTCCGGCGGCGGCGGCGGCGGCGGGTCGTCGCGCGCCTCGGGGTCGACGGTCGTGATGCCCTCGGACATGCCCACCATGCCCGCGGCGCTGTAGCTCACGTCGTCGCAGGGGGGCAGCGGGCCATCGGCGAAGCTCCGCAGGCTCGGCGCGCACGTGTTGTCCGTCGGCGGCGCCCAGCCCTCGACGACGACGGGTGCCGGCTTCGTCTTCGGGATGAGGATCGCGCTCGGCCGCGGCCGCACGGGCCGGGGCTTCGGCGCCGGGTCGGCGCTCATCGTCGCCGCGACCCGGAGGCCGCCTAGAACGACAAGATGCGCCTGCCCATCGTCTTCCGGCTCCGGCGCCCGTACAGGGACGGTATCGTGAATCTATCGTGAGCTCAGTATCCTGATGATTGTAGTTGCCGTCGGAGCTCCGCGGAGCTCGACAACATGATCGCGACGGCCCCACGACCTCACGCGCCGCCGGCACCTCACACGCCGCGTTCCTGCAGCATGCGCATCCTCGTCTGCGCCCTCGTGCTGAGCTGTGACGCTCTGGTCGCACCAGCGCGTCGTCGCCGCGCGCCGTCGCGTCCGCTGCGATCGTCGTCGGAAGCGTCCGAAGCCGCGCCGCAACCGGCGCCGCCGTCGCTCGTGGACCGCGCCAAGGCCTTCGTCGTCGCGGACTTTGGGCGCGCGGCGCCGGCGACGCTGCGCGAGGACTTCGGGTTCAGCAGCCGCGGCGAGCGGCTGAGCAAGAAGCGCTACCTCCGGAACGGCGACCTCGCGGCGCTCCGCGCGGCCTGCGGCGGCACGCTCGGCGTCACGGCGTCGGACTACCGCGTCGACGGCGGCGACCCGCGCACAGTCTGGTTCAGCGTGGCCCTGAGCGGCGCCCACGAGGCCGACTACGCGCCGCCGGCGGGCGTCGAGGGCGCGCCGCTCGCGGCGACGGGCCAGAAGTGGGCGACGGCGCCGACGGCGGGCTGCTGCTCCTTCGACGAGGCGGGCCAATGCTACTTCGCGTCTCTAGGCGTGCCGTCGGACCGCGACGACGACTCGCGCGGCGCCGAGGGCCTCTTCGTCGCCGTCTGGGCCGCCTTGGGCGGCAAGCTCGGGCTGCCCCGGGGCCGCCAGCTCGGCCTCGCGCTCGGCGAGCTGCTCGTGCGGAAGACGCCGGCGACGCCGCGGGGCGCGGCGCGGCGCGAGCCGCCCTTCGGCGAGGCGACCATGGTCGAGATCGCGTCCGCGGCGCTGCAGGAGCTGCTCTACCTGCCGCCCGACGGCGTCTTGGGCGACCGCGTCGTCGGCGCGCTCTTCAGCGACGACTGCGTCGTCGTCGGCGCCGACTTCCCGGCTTTACCATTGAAGAAGGCATCCAAGACGAAGCCCTGGGGCGAGGCCTACGCGCGCGAGGGCGTCGTGCTCGAGAACTACCGCGTCTCGTCGGACGACGGCCGCTGCGTCGTCGTCGACGCGCGACTCCCCGGGTCGCTCGAGGCGGCGTCCGTGCACGTCGACGACGACGAGCGCGTCTTCCGCGTGTCCCTGGGCTTCGTCCTGCGGAGCGCGCCGAACCCGCTGGAGGCGCTCGCGGAGTCGCTCGCGCCGCTCGAGCGCGCCGTCGAGGACGCGGCGGACCTGAAGGAGGAGCTCGACCGCAGCCTGGAGCCCGTCATCTCCGCCGCGGGGGCGACGTTGTTGGAGCTCGAGGCGAACCGCGCGGCGCTCGACGCGTCCGTCGCCGAGGCGAACGCGCAGTACGCGGCCGCGAAGGCCGACCTCGAGACGACGCTTGCGGAGTACGAGGCCAAGTACGAGGAACTCGTCGCTCCCTCGAAGAATTTGGCCGCCGACGTCACGCGCACCGTCGAGGACGTCAACGACCAGGTCGCGTACCAGCTCGACGAGGCGAACCGCCTCCTGGATTCGACGGTGCAGGCGACCGTCGGCGCGACGCAGGCCTTCGTGGCCGACCCGCTCGCCGCGCTGTCGGACCCGCGCGCGGCGCTGCAGCCCAACGCGTCGACGGCGCCGGCCAAGGCGCCGCCGCCGCAGAAGCGCGCGGCGCCGCCGTCGAACGAGGACCTCGACGAGGCGCGCGAGCGGTTCAAGCGCGCCGCGCTCGCCGCGGAGCGCGCGCGCAAGGAGGCCGAGTCGAACGCGGAGCAGGCCAAGGCCTCCGCCGAGGCCGCGCAGAAGGCCGCGGCCGACGCCAAGGTCGACGCGGAGCGCGCCGCCGCGGAGAAGCCGCCGCCGCCGCCGGACGCGCCGGCGACGGCGGCCGTCGAGCTCGCGGGGCGCACGATCTTCCAGAAGGCGCCGGACACGCCGGGCGCGCGCATCATCGACCGCCTCCCGCCGCCGCCGCCACCGGAGCCCGCGAAGCCGGCGGCGAAACCGCCCGCGGCGAAGCCCCCGGCGGCGAAACCGGCGCCGGCGAAGAAGGACGCGCCGGCGTTCAGCCTGCCCGCCTTCAGCCTGCCCAAGCCGCCGCCGTCGCCGCCGAAGAAGGCGGCCGCGCCGACGCCGCGCCCCGCGCCGAGCCCCGCGCCGGCGCCGCCGAAGAAGGAGGCCTTCGCCTTCTTCTCGCCGCGCCCGAGCCCGAGCCCCGCGCCCAAACCGGCGGCGCCGCCGAAGCCGGCGGCCTCGTCCTTCTTCTCGCCGCGCCCGAGCCCCGCGCCGACGCCCGCGCCCGAGAAGCCCGCGCCGCCGAAGCAGACCTTCTCGCTGCCGTCCTTCAAGGCGCCCGAGACGAAGAAGGCGCCGCCGCCGCCGAAGGCGCCCTCGCCGCCAAAAGCGAAGCAGTCGTTCTCGTTCTTCGGGCCGACGCCCGCGCCCGCGCCGAAGCCGACGCCCGCGCCCGCGCCGAAGCCGGCGAGCAAAGGCTCGGGCTTCTCCTTCTTCGGCGGCGGCGAGGACGCGCCGCCGCCGTCGCCGTCGCCGGCCGCGAAGCCCGCTGCGCCCGCGAGCAAGGGCTTCTCGCTCTACACGCCGCCGCCGTCGCCGTCGCCGGCCGCCAAGCCCGCGCCCGCGAGCAAGGGCTTCTCGTTCTTCGGGGGCGACGCGTCCCCGGCGAAGCCCGCCGCGCCGGCGAAGCCCGCGCCGAAGCCCGCCGCCAAGCCCGCCGCGCCCGCCGTGCCCGAGGCCCTGAAGAAGGCAGCAGCGGAGGCGCGCGCGCGCCAGCAGGCCAAGGACGACGCCGCCAAGGCCGCGCGGAAGCGCAACGCGCCGAATCGGAACGGCTAAGAGGCGTTACAACGGGGCGCGCCTACTTCTTCGCCGCCTTCTTGCGCCGGTACTTGCGGAAGCCCGAGACGAGCTGGCCGAGCCAGACGCAGGACGCGGCGATGCCGACGGCGAAGAGGCCGAAGGCCCACTTCATCGTCGGGTCGGGCCGGTCGCGCGTCGCGAGGAAGAGGCCGATGTCGACCATGGCCAGCGGCATGAGCAGGCCGCGGCAGAGCGCGAAGGCCGCCGTGAAGGGCAGGCTCAGCGCGTCGTAGAGGTCCGGCAGCCCGAAGGCCTTGGCCATCTCCCAGGAGAGCTGGATCGGGTTCGTGACCTCGGCGAAGACGGTCGCGACGGCGATCATGGCCCAGCCTTTGTCGCTCGCGAGGATGGGGCCCGTCGCCAGGAGGTAGGCGAGGTGGTGGGCGACGAAGATGGGGTCCGGCTCGTTGCGCAGCACGTGCCAGAGCTCCTGCACAAAGTAGCCGAGGCTGTGCCGGAGCACGCCGCGCGCGCCGGGCAGCAGGTTCGGCGCGTCGTAGGCGAGGAGCGGCAGCAGGTCGCGGAGCGCCGGGCCCAGGAACGGCGGCCAGCGTTGCGCGAGGCGCGGCGCCGCGGCGCGCAGCGCGGGCCACCAGCTCGACCTTAAAGTTCGGCAGCTCCACCCGAAGCTCACGAAGGCGTGCGCGAAGCTCGCCGCGCGCGCGCCGACGATCTTCCGCAGCGTGCAGCCGCTATACTTGGGCTGCGGCGCGTCCAAAAATCCCGGCGCGCCGTCCTTCGACGGCGGCACGGCGACGTTGGAGATCGCGCGGGCGAGGCGGTGCACGCCGTAGTAGGCGCCGGCCCAGGCGCCGATGACGATGAGCGATTCGGCGCGCTCGTTCTTCGCGAGCCACGCCTGCGCGCGCTGCGCGAGGAGCGACATACTAGTGCGCCGCGCCGCGGCCTTCCGACGTCACGGGCTGTCGAGCTTGTCAAGATTGCTCGATTTCGACACGAGCTGGAGTTTGAGGCAAAGTTTCGGCGATCGTGCAGTCAGTTAGGCCAAAGTTACCTACCCAAAACGCGGGCTGCAAGCCATAGACCTGTTCCTGTTCGAGCTGTTGTTGGACGGGGCAGCCCGCGCGCGTCGCCATGCCGCGCGGGGACCTGGGCTCGATCAACGAGGAGGGCGAGTCGGGCCAGGTCCAGAAGGTGGACCTGCGCGCCCTCAAGTTCCAGGCCTACTCCGAGGACGGCACGAGCGTCAACGAGGGCACGACGGAGAACGAGCCCCACACCATGGGGGAGGACTTCGACATCGACATCGAGCACGACAACGACCAGTCGTCCGTCGCGTCGAGCCGGCGGGAGCCGGGCCACGGCCACCAGATCCACGTGCGTGGCACCCGAACCTCCGCGCGCGCGCGCGCGGCGCGCCCCGGACCCCCCGCCCCCTCGCAGACGGAGATGGACATCGAGATCGACGAGGGCGAGGCCGGCGGCGAGTTCGGCGACGACGGCGACGACGACGACACGTCGGCGCTCTACTTTAGCGTGAGCCTCTGGCGGGCCAAGAGCCTTCTGGGCAACAACGCGGGCGCGGACGGCAAGAAGACGTCGGACCCCTACATCCTCGTCAAGTACGGGGACCAGGAGCTCAAGACGCGCGTCATCAACGAGAACCTGAACCCCGTCTGGCGGAGCCACGTCATGTTCGCGTTCGTCGAGGACCTCTACGAGATCGAGCTCTACGTCTTCGACTACGAGAACTTCTCGAGCGACGACCTGCTCGGCAAGGTGACGCTCATGCTGCCGGACCCGCTGCCCGAGGAGCCCGTGTTCACGGTGCTGGACCGCGCCTGGCTCAAGGTCGAGCCCTGCTTCACGAGCGAGCAGGACAAGCTCAACTCGCACACGAACATGCAGCGCCGCGTGACGAAGGCGATCCGCATCTTCCACGACGACGCGCACCTCTACAAGGAGGACACGCTCGGCGAGGTCATGGTCTCCGTGACGGCCTTCCGGCTCGAGGAGCTGCCCGCGCTCGTGCGGGACCGCGAGACGACCATCGACCGCCTCCGGAGCCGGCTCACGCACCACCGGCGGCTCTCGCAGTCGACGCTCGCCGACACGACGCTCCGCCTCCAGGCGGAGCTCGGCGGCGCGCGGCGCGAGGCCGAGCGCACGTCCAAGGAGCTCGAGGGCGAGCGGAGCCGCCTGAAGCGCAAGGACGACGAGGAGAAGGCCGCGCGCGAGAAGCTCAAGCAGACGAAGGACGAGCTGCGGCGCGCGCTCGAGGACAAGACGGCCCTCGAGAAGAGCTCGCTGAAGTTGAAGGCCGCGCGCGACGCCTTCGACGAGGAGCTCGACGACCACAAGCGCGCCATCGCGGGCCTCAAGAAGGAGCTCTCGAAGGCGGAGAACGCGCGCGACGCCGCGCTCATGTCGCAGCGCAAGGTCGGCCGCGAGCTCGAGGATCTCAAGGCGAAGCGCGCGAACGACGGGCCCGTCGACGACTTCACCATCGAGGACCTCCAGGAGCGCATCCACGGCCTCACGCTCGCCTACTACTGGATGAAGCGGCAGCACCCCCGCGTCTGCAACGACCAGATGCGCAAGCACATCAACAAGTACTCGCTCCCCCACGAGCCCCAGCTCAAGCTCCAGGAGACGTAGGCGCGCGGACACTCGGGCGGCTTGTCCGCCGCCCGGGCTGCGCCACCGCGGAGCTCCCTCCCTAAGATCCCTGTTTTCGACGAGTGGCGCGCGGGCGTCCGCAGCCCTCGGGGCGCGACGACGACGCGCGCGCGCGACGGCGTCCATCATCGGCGTCCATGGTCACAGCGCTCGACCACTCGTCGGCAAGCAAGCCGCTTCCATCGACCCCGACGCGCGTCGGACGGCGTCGTCGCGAGGATCCGGGCAGCCCCGACGCGCCGCGACCGCCGCGACTCATTCGACGCGCGCTCGTCGAGCACCCGGCGACGGCGCGGGCCCGGGCGCGCACGCCGCACCGCCCCCCGCCGTTCGCCGCCGGCTCCTTGATCAGCTCCCGATGCAGCGCCCGGCCCTGGAGCGCGCGTGCAGCAGCTTCGCGCCGTTCAGCGACTACGACGCCCTCTACACGGCGCCCGACGAGGAGCTGGGCCGGGGCGCGAGCGGCGTCGTGCGCAAGGCCTACCGGCGGTCCGACGGCCTGGGGGTAGCGGTGAAGACGATGGACCTCCGCGCGCTGCGCATGCACGGCGGCGACGCGTTCAAGATCAAGAAGCTGCGGCGCGAGGTCGACGTGCTGCGCACGCTCGAGCACGAGAACATCGTCCACCTCTACGGCGCCTTCGGCGACGACGACACCGTGCGTTTGGTCATGGAGCTCGTCGAGGGCCGCGAGCTCTTCGACGCGATCCTGAGCCGGGGCCACTACACCGAGGCCGACGCGCGGCCCATCTTCGTCCAGCTGTTGAAGGCCGTCGACTACATGCACCAGCGCAACGTCATCCATCGGGACCTCAAGCCCGAGAACGTCCTAGTGACGGGCGACGGCGAGGACGTCGTGAAGCTCGTCGACTTCGGGCTGAGCAAGCACGTCGCGTCGGCCCACGGCGGGTCGAGGGCCCACACCATGGTCGGCACGCCGTCCTACCTCGCGCCGGAGGTCGAGCTGCAGAAGCCGCGCGCTCGGTCGCTCGACATGGACCAGCTCGACGGCGACGACTCCGAGGACTTCTCCGGCGTGGACCTGAGCGACGGGTCCATGGCCTACGACGCCAAGGTCGACTCCTGGTCCCTGGGCGTGACGCTCTATGTGATGCTCGTGGCGCGCTTCCCCGTCTACCACCGCGACGAGCGCGGCCGCATCTTCGGCGTCAAGGTGCCGCACGCGCTGTCCGCGCCCGCGCGGAAGCTCGTCGAGGACCTGCTGAACGCGGACCCGGAGGTCCGGGCGACGGCCGCCGACGCCCTGGCGTCGCCCTGGTGCGCCGGGCCCGGGCCGCGGCACCCGCCCCCGGAGAGGGCGGAGCGCGCGCTGGTGCTGACGCCGCCGACGACGCCGCCCGGCGCCGCGCGCGAGGCCGGCGACGCCGACGCGGGCCTCGCGGCGGCGGCGTCGAAGAGCTTGGAGGTCGCGGACCACGACGGGGACCTGGGCTTCATGGGCCTGGCGGGCGCGCACGCGTCGCTCGTCGCGTCGTCCGCGTTGGCGCTCCCGCCGCGGCTCCGCGACGCGGGCCTCGACTACCACGAGCGCGCCCTGGCGTCGCGGGCCCTGGCGACGAAGCTGCGGGGCACGGCGCTGCTCGTGCTGGAGATGATCGACGACCTCAAGGTCGCCGTCGACGCGCGGAACGCGGACGCGGCGCGCGCGGTGCTGCTGGCCGTGCGCGGCTGGACGGCGGAGCTCGGCCGCGAGTGCGCCGCGTCCAAGTCGGAGAACCTGCGGGCCATGCGCGACCTCGCGGCGTCGGCGTCCGACGAGGCCGCCGCGGCGCCCGCGCCCGCGCCGTCGACGCCCGCCGCCGAGTCCAAGGCCGCGCCGGGCCTCCCGCGGCCCCCGCCCCTCGACGTGGGCTCGCCGCGCCTCGCCCTCAGCGCGCCGCCGCGGTCGCCCGCGCGGCCGAGCCCGCCCGCGGCGCCCGCGCGCGCGGCCGCGCGGCGGTCGCCGAGCCGCGGGTCGACGTCGCCGCCGACGCTGCCCGGCGCGGTCGTCGCGCAGCCCGGCGAGTCGCTGGACCTCAACGTGCGCTCCGACGACGACATCCTCGAGCTGATGCTGCCCGTGACCGCCGACGATCTGCGCGCGCCCGACGACGGCGCGGACGGCCTCGGGGACGACGACGAGCACTCGGGCGCGGCGTCGACGCTCCTCAAGTGCCTCGGCGAGCTCCACGTCGTCTTCAGCCGCATGGAGCTCTTCTGGTCCAAGGTCGAGGTGAGTCTGGACACGGTGCTCAAGCGCTCCGAGGCCCTCGAGGTGCTCCTCAATTTCGCGGACACGCCGCTCCTCAAGAGCCGCCTCGACCTCCGCCTCGACAAGTTCAAGGCCTTCTGGGTGGGGCTCGCGGAGTGGGAGCTCGAGCCCATGGGCGCCGCGCCCACGCCGACGGCGCGCGGCGCCTGAATCTAACGTGTAGTCTGTTCTCACTCGCCCGAGCGGCTTTCGGGCGCGGCCCGCGGCCGCGTCATGATAGTCTGTTACTCGGCGAGCGGCCGGCGCGTCGGGTTCGGGCGCGGCCCGCGGGGCGATGACCCCGCGGGGCGCGCCGTCATGATGGGCGGCGGCGGCGTCGGTGGAGCGTTCTAGAGCGTCGTGTTCGCGCGCGGCATGGGCGGCCGCCGCGACATTTTCAATTAACGAGTAAAGCACGATTCAACCACCGTCTCCGTAAAAACGGCGCGCAAAAAGTTGTGGGCAGCCACTGCCTCGTGGAACCCTCTCCGCGCCGTCGCCGCGCTGCCACCGGTGGCGGAGTCGGAACCGCAGTCGCTCCGCGTCGCCGCCGCGTCGTAAAACCATGGCGAGCCCCTACCTCATGCTCTTCGGCATGTTCAGCAGCGGGATTTTGCTCTGCTACTGCGAGAAGGAGATGGTGGCGCACATCACGGACGGCGAGACGACGGCCATCGCCATCTCCAAGCTCTACGGCGGCGTCATCCTCATCAACTGCGTCGGCTCCTTCTTCCTGCTCTTCTACCTGGGCCTGCTCGTGTCCCAGGCGCGGACCAAGTACCGCGCCAAGGCGGAGAAGGCGGGCGACGACCGCGCGGACGACCGCTTCTCCTACCCGAAGCTCTACGCCGAGGGCTTCAGCGAGGAGGCGAAGCACTTCAACTGCGTCCAGCGCGCGCACCAGCACGCCATCGAGACCCACGCGTCCTTCGTCGTGCTCTCGGTCATCGGCGGCTGGGGCCACCCGCTCCTCGTGTCCCTGTCGGGCCTGCTCTGGATCTTCGCGCGCCTCGACTGGGCCTGGGGCTACGCGACCGGCGAGCCGTCGGCGCGCTACGGCGGCAAGTTCGGCTTCCACATCTGGTCGTCGCTGCTCCTCATCGTCGCCGCGGCCGTCTCCACGGGCGTCCAGCTCCTCATGGCGTGAGGCATGTGGTAGATGCTAACACGGGCGCGCGGGAAGGGCCTTCTCGCGGCGTGGGCTAACATGCTGCACGACCAGTCTCGCGTGGCGCAGCATTCTTTTTTAAAACGCGACGACCCCGGCGACGGGCGGCTGCTGGACGTAGCGCGGCGCCGCGCTTTTCGGGAGCCGCGCGAGCGCCCGCGCGAGGGCGGCGTCGAGCGTCGGCCCGACGAGGGCCGCGGGCACGGAGAACCGGTGGCCCGCGACGCCTCCGTCCGCCTCGAGCTGGAAGACGACGGCGTCGCCGCCGCTGAGCGCGCGCGCGGCGGCGTCGCCGTCGGCGAAGGCGTAGCAAACGGGGTAGTCGAGGAGCCAGCCGAAGAGCGACGACGGCGACAGGCCCGCGGCGGCGAGCGCGGCTTCGTCGCCGCCGCCGTCGACGAGGCCCTCGGCGGCGCTTTGGAGCGCGGCGCCGTAGGCGGCCGCTTCGGTCGGCACCGCCCAGCGCGGCGCGTCGGCGCCGTCGAGCACGACGAATGCCGGCGCGCGCGGCCGCGCGGTGAAGACTGGACACGGAAGCACCAATGGCGTGCCGTCGACGGCCGCGACGGCCGCGCCGCCGAAGGCCTCCGTCTCGCGCAGCACGGCGGCGACGCGCTCCGCGGCGGCGGCGCCGTCCTTCATGGGATAGTCCCAGAGGATGCAGGACCGCAGCGCCAGCGCAAGTGCCGTGACGTCGGCCTCGAGCTGCTGCTCGTTCGCGCGCCGATTCCGGCCGCTGAACTTGGCGGCGGCGCAGCAGGTGCGTGCTAGTGCAGCCGCAGTTCCGCTGGGGCACGGCTGCGCGATCGACGAGGAGCTCGACGCTTGCTCATTGCTTGCAATCGAGGAGCGCTCGGCTCTGCTCGAGAGCTCGGCCATAAGCTAGTGGTAGCTACTTCATCTTCGCCTTCAACAACAACATCCCGCATCTTAGTGCGCGCGCTGCGCATGGAGAGGGCTGCCCCACAACATTGAGAGCGTCGTGCGTTCCGGCCGGCAACAAAGATGCACGGCATCCGGCTCGTGGAGCCGGAGGAGCCGCTGCGGCGGCGGGCGCGGACGCGCGGCGACGCCGCGTCCGTGCAGAGCAAGGCGAGCCGCGCGTCGAGCCCGCAGTCCAAGGGCCGCGGGCGCCTGAGCGTGAGCTTCGCCGAGGAGGCGGCGCGCGGCACGGAGCCGGCGACGCCCGGCCACCACAGCGAGGCCTTCTCCTTCAGCGCGCTGTCCAACGACTGGTCGTCCATCGACATCGAGGAGGCGACGCGCGGCCTCCGGAACACGCTGACCGCGCCGTTCCCGCGAAATCCGCTCGGCGGGTCGCCGCCGCCCGCGGCGAAGCGGTCGGCGTCGGCGCCGGGCTTCGGGTCGCCGCCGCCGGGCCGGAGCCGGGCGGCGCGGCGGCCCGCGACGGTCGGCGGCGCCCAAAAGCCCGCGGCGCTCGAGCGGCCCCGATGCCACTCGAGCTGGCGGTTCCCCGCGGAGCGCGTCCGCGGCCCGCTCCTCGGGTCGCCGAGCCGCTTCCGGCCCCAGACGACGTCGGCGTCCTACGAGCGGACAAGGCGGCGGGCGCCCCACGCCTTCGAGGTCACGGAGCTCATCGAGTCGCTGCGGCGGCCGCACGCGGAGCCGACGCCCGAGGAGGCGCTGCGCACGCTCGTGCGGGACCGCGTGGCGCGCGCCTACACGGGCTGCTGGGACGCCTGCCGGGGCCTGGACGAGGGCTGGGCCGCGAGCCGGGTGCTCGCGAACGTCGACCACGCGCGTCTGGCGACGCGCGGCTGGAGTCGCGTGCTCGGCGGCGGCGGGTCGTCGACGCCGCTCAAGACCTGCCCGGACGTCAAGCTCATCCGCCACTACGCGTCCCACCTCGAGGCCATCCGCGACGCGTTGGACCTCTTCGGCGACGAGCTCCTGGGGCCCGACTTCTACAAGCCCTTTGGATCGCGGGCGACGTGGATCTCCGACACGCCCTTCGAGCCCACGGCCTTCGAGCGCACGCGGCGCGTCGTCGACGCGCTCAGGAGGCGCCTCTCGGCCCCGGTGCCCCCGGAGCTCCACCGGGCCACGCGCCTGCTCGAGCTCGTGAGCTCGCGGGCCGCCGCGGCGACGGCGGAGATCGCCGCGGCCGTCGCGATCGCGGCCGCGGCCGCGGGCGCCGCGGAGACGCGCGCGCGCGTGTCGTCGGCGCGCCGGGCGGCCCTCGCCGTGCAGAAGCTGAAGCGCCTGTTCTTCAAGGGCTGCGGCGTCTGCGAGCTGCTGAACGCGGGGCGCGTCGCGAACGCGGTCCGCGTCGCGCGGGACGTCCGCGCGGCGGGCTGGGCGACGGGCGCGTGGCCGCCGGGGTCCGAGGCGGACCCGGCCTGGCTCGACCGCGTCGACGCCTACCGCGCCGAGGTCGCGGGGAGCATCTACTCGAAGGGCAGCCGCTACGTCGCGGATCCGAACGCGCGCGGCTACTGCTGCGTGAACCCGCGGTCCGACAACTACGAGATCATCGTGAAAAAGGCCTCCGGCGCGACGGTGCACCGCCAGCGCACCTACGACGGCATGCACGCCGTCTCCCTGGACCGGGGCAAGATCCCGCCGGGCGACTATCTCGTGTCCGTCGTCGAGACGACGACGATGCCGCAGTACGACGTCCTCGTCGACGAGCCCATGACCGTCGATGTGCGCGGCAACGCGCACCCGGCGATCCTCACGGCGACGCTGCGCGTCGTCCAGATCAACGTCTGGAAGGGCAACGAGCCCGTCGCGGACGGCTTCAAGCTCTCGGCCAAGTTCGAGCCGGAGGCCGCGTCGGAGCTCGCGGACGCGCCGCCGCCCTTCCGCGTCAAGGGCACCATCGACGGCGCGGGGGCTTGTTATTTGACGCTGCCGGGCGGGAAGCTGTCGGACATCTCCGTGATGAAGGGCCAGGTCATCCTGCGGAAGCCCCGCGACGAGGACGAGGAGCCCGTTTTCTTCCCCGCGTCGGACCGGCCGCTCTTCGCCTGGGCCATGGAGCAGCCCAAGGTCGTGACCCTGTCGCTGGACGCCACGGACGTGCTCGCGGGGTGCGTCGACCTCGTCGCGCCCGGCGGCAAGTGCATCGTTCTGGACCTCGACACGCTCCGCGACGACGAGCTGCGGTCGCGCGCGTCGAGCCGCCCGTCGTCGCGCGCGTCGTCGCGCAACCTGGCGTCGCCCCTGGGCAGCCGGCCGGGCACGCCCGTCGACCGGCCGGGCACGCCGGGGAGGCCGCTCACGCCCGGCGAGAAGACGAAGCCCGACGACTTCCTGCCCATCTTCCGCCCCGGCGACGAGGTCGTGCTGCTCGAGGGCGACGAGCGCACGCAGGCGTCGGCGGCGAGCCCCCTCACGGAGCAGCCGTCGACGCTCCAGGAGTTCCCGTCGACGTTCGCCTCGACGCCGGGCGTCTCCGAGTTCCCGTCCGTGGACCACGACGCGTCCTTCGAGACGCCCAAGGAGGAGCCGCCCCTCGCGGACGAGGACGCGCTCTTCCGCGCGACGATGAAGAGCTCCGTCTTCAACTTCCTGTCGGCCGCGATGGCGCGCGGCGTGCCCGCGGCGTTCAGCAACTGGGACGACGGCGTCTACTTCCCCTGGACGGGCTACGGCACGACGGTCGCCGAGCTCGAGGACTGGTTCGAGTTCGGCGCCGCGGAGCCCGTCGCGGCGAACGCCATGTTCGCCGAGCCGACGGACGTGTTCCTCATGACGGACTGCGACTTCGGGAGCCACTTCAACAAGGCGCGCCTCGACGACTTCGTGCAAAAGTACCCGGAGATCAACTTCCACTTCGTCGTCGTGCTGCGCCACCACGTCCAGCGCGTGTCCAAGGCGGTCCAGGAGATCGCCAACAAGGGCACGGGGGCCGTGGTCTTCGTCACGCTGCCGCCCCACGAGGAGCCCGAGCCCGAGGCGCCCGCGCCGACGGCCTACGACCTCCTCGACCTGAACCTGGCCAAGCCGACCATGGACGCGGAGCAGCTCGACGACCTGTGGGACTCGATCTAAGGTGTTTTTGGGGCGGTGCTGGGTGCGTTGGGTGGGGTTCAGAGCCCTGGCGCATGACACCCAGGTGGCAGGCCGCGACGAGGCCGTCCTCGAGGCCGAGGGGCGCCAGCGCGAGGTCAGGGCAAGTCGTGCGAGTAACGACCGGCCTCACGCACCGTTGACGACGAGGTCTCGCGCGTCGATCACGAAAGCGTCTCACCCAAGTCCTTCAAGCGCACCGAGCATCGAGGATGCCGGCGGTCGTTGTGACACCGACACACGAGGAGGTTGCGACTCAGGACGACGGTTGCGTCGAGGAAGAGACGTGCGTGATTTGCATGGAGGAGACGGTGTCGCTCCGCGTCGACTGCCCCGGTGCTCATGATTTTTGTTCGGCTTGTATTCTGGCGTGGAAGCAGCAGCTTGTCTCAAAGGCGAGTTGACCTGCCCGAATTGCCGCGCCGAGGTCAAGGTCGTCGTCGAGATCGCGACGGGCGAACCCCTCAAGGAGAACCGGGCCCCCGCGGCGTGGGGCGGCGCGAAGGCCGTGGCCGTGGTTCCACGGCGCGCGGCGGCGTTACTGTCGCACTTTCCGCCCCTGGGAAGTACCGCGGACGCGGATGCCGCGCGCGAGGCGGCGAATGAGGCGGAAGCGGAGCGGCGGCGCGCGCTGGCGGAAGCGGAGCGGCGGCGCGCGCTGGCGGAAGCGGAACGGCGACGCGCGGCGGCAGAGGCTGAGGCACGGCGAAATGCGGAGGCGGAAGCGCGGCGCGAGGCGTACGAAAATCTAGAGCGGCAGCGGCGTGCCTCTGCTGCGGCGGAGGTAGCGCGACTCAGCGTCGAAGCGGAGACAGAAATGCGGCGGCGCGCGGAGGATGAGGCGGAAATGCGGCGGCGCGCGGCGTTTGAGGTTGAATGGCGGCGGTGCGTGGACGCGGAGGCGCGGCGGCGCGCGGACGCGGACGCGGACGCAGAGGCGCGGCGCGTGCGCGCGTGGCAGCGGCGCCGCGAGGAGGCCGACAAACGCGGAGGCCAGCCAAAGCAGGCCAGCCAAAGCAGGAAAGAAAAGAATAGGAGGTTACGCATGAAGAAGCAGCAGGCCAAAGAAAACAGAGGCCAGTCGAATCATACGCGTGGGCCCGCTTATCCAGGGGGGCCGATGCGCACCGAAGCCCAAGCGAGAAGGCAGAGACGCTACAATACTCGAAAGCTCTACGAGGTTGGAGACGTGCAGCTCTTCGGGGCCTGGCAGCCATTAGCCGAGCCTGAGGCGCTCTACTTCCCGGCCCACTACGCGGCCGGTTTCTACTGCCAGTTCGCCCACGGCGTCGACGAGTTGAGGAGCCCGCCGGCGACGCTGGCGTCGCCCGAGCGCGTGCCCAGCGCTAGCTGCAGCGCGCGCCGCTTCAAGACGCGGCTCTGCAAGTACTTCCTCGCGGGCCACTGCCCCTACGCGGCGACGAACACGTGCCAGTTCGCCCACAGCAACGACGAGCTCCGGGCGCCGTTGGACGGGGGCAACGGCGCGGGCCCGGGCGTAAGCGACTAATCTCAGCCTGCAGATGGCATATCCTTGAACTTCGAAGACACCTGCTGATTCGAGTCCTTTAACCGATGCGTCATATTTCGGGGCCGACGCGGGTCCGCCGCGGTGCTGAGCCCGGAACTGCTCGATGAACTGCACGTTTACTGCAACTCGCTCAGCTCGCTCTGCGAAGTCCACTGCTCACGCCGCTGCATTCCACCCGCGCGCGCCCGCGTCCGCGCGCCCGAGCACCTTGTCTTGTGTCGCGCAGAGCTCCTCGGGCACGCGCAACGTGCTGATGGCTCGTTGGATGCGAGTCGAGAGCGTTCGCGACGAGAACGTCCGGATACGCGCTGAAGCCGGTCGCGCACGCGCGCGCGCGCTGAAGTCGGTCGCGCACGCGCGCGTTGCGCGCGACCCGCGACCGCGACGCCCGCGCAGGCATCAAATCAACCATGGGCTCCGTCGACACTCTTTGCCTGGGGATGTGCGTCTACGCGTTCTTCGGCATCACGTTGGCGCTGTCGCCGCGCGACTTCTGGGGCCCCGAGTCGCCGCTGTGCTACTGGACGGAGATGGACGCGAGCGGCCAGTGGTTCGGCCGCGGCCTCGGCCAGCGTCCTGCATCCGTGACGATTTTCGAGAGAGTTTGACCGGGAAAACGATGAAAAGTCGTTACCGACGCATGTGGTAGGCCTCGGCATCTTCATGTTCTCCGTGGTGCTGAGCCCCTGGACGGCGGGCGCGGACAAGGACACGCTCGCGAAGATCTACCTCATCCCGAACCTCGTCTTCACGCTCCTCTTCGTCCAGGCGTCCTTCTTCATGGCCGAGACGGGCCCGGGCAAGAACGCGATCCTGCCGATCAACATGTGGTGGACGCAGCTCCCCATCTCCCTCGCCCTCGTCTACTTCAACGTGCTCGCGCTCGGGGAGGCCAAGCCCAAGGCCAAGTAGACGCCCGCCGAAGAAGGACCCTGTGACTCAATGTGATCGCGCGCGCGACCCTAAGGAACCGGCGCGCCAACTAGTTCGGGTGGTTATAGGGGTTCCCGTGGAGGATCTCGCCGCAGTTCCAGCCCCGCGGGAGCGCCTCGTCCTTCATGATCGCGGGCCAGATGCCCGGCATGACGAACTGCTTGCACATCGTCGCGCCCATGGTCACGGAGGGGACGCGGACGATGTGGCCGCTGAGCTGGGCGTGGTCGCCGCGGCCGCCCGGGTACCAGAAGTCGTTGCGCTGGCCCGTGTAGAAGTAGTCCTCGACGGTCTGGCCGTCCTTGAGCTCCCTGCGGCAGCCGTACATGTCGTCGTGGGGCCGGGAGAGCGCCTCCTTGGCGTCCGCGCGCGTGAGCCACCAGATCCAGTCCTGCTTCTTGCGGTTCGTGAAGTAGTTGTGGGCGCACCAGGGCACGATGGGGAAGGGCCAGGCGAGGTCCGGCCGCGCGAATATGACGGACGCGAAGCGGACGCCCGTGCGCTCCTCGTGCGCGACGACCATGTCGTAGCACTTCTTGCGGTTTTCGATCTGGCCCAACAGCGACTTGTAGTAGGCCAGGCTGTCGCGCACGCCCAGCCCGTCGTGGCGCGCGCGGTAGTCGCCGCACGCCGGCGCCGGCGCGGAGTGGTTGCCGAGCACGAGGTCCATGCGCGCCTCGTCGACGCCGATGTGGCGCAGGGCGTAGAGCACGCTCGACAGGTCGGCCCGCGTCGTGTCGCCGACGCGCACGCCCTGCTTCGCCGACACGCCGTCCTCGAGCACGGAGCCGCGCTCGTCCTCGAGCTTGAGGTACGCGAACGTCGTCAGGTTGCCGCCGTAGGCGTCGATGAAGTTCGCCTTGAGCGTGCGGTAGACGACGTGGTGCGCGAAGGTCCGCGCCGCGCCGCCGAGGCAGAGCGCGACCTGGGGCGCCGGGAAGTAGAAGCTGCAGACGAGGTCCGCGACGCGGTGCGTCTCCGCCGGCGGCTCGCTCGTCACCTTCGTGTGGCGGAACGTCCAGCCGTGGTCCGTGCCCGGCGGGTAGGGCGGCGTGCCGCCGCAGAGCGTCAAGGCCAGCAGGAGCAGCCGCGACGACGGGCTGCGCCATCGCGACGATGGGCACAGGCTGCCCATCGTCATGCTTCAATTCGGCTCGGTTGAACGTCAAGTTTGCTCCGCGCGGTCGACACATCAGTCCACGTTGACCGGGCAGCGACCTCATCCTCCTCCTTACGTCGCTTCGACGCGCCTCGCCTCGGCCCGGCTCCGCGCCGTCGTGCGCCAGTGGGCGGCGTACGCCTCGACGGACGCGGCCTTCTCCATGTCCGCGAGCCAGGCCATGACCTCGTCCGGGTCGTCGCCGTCGATGATGCGCCGCGCGGCGCGCGCGCGCGAGTTGCGCTTCCGCGACTGGGCGATGGCCAGCAGCTGGGCGGCGTTGAGGCTGATGGACACGCGGCGGTGGCCCGAGGCCGCGAGGAGCCGCGCGCGCTCCTCGGGCGGGATCGCGCCGTCGTCCTGGAACGTCTCCCGCGGGTAGCGCCACGCCGGCGGCCACTCGGCGCCGTCGTCGTCGTCGTCGTCGCTCTCCTCCTCGGAGTAGTCCTCGTCGGACTCGTCGCCGTCGAGGCTCCGCAGGTAGCGCTCCGCCTCGCCGGCGACGTACGCGGCCATCGCCGCGTCGACCTGGAGCGCCGTCGTGCCGCCCCGCAGCGCCTCGAAGTCGTCGAGGTCGTAGGCGTCGTCCTCGACGTAGCGCCCGAGGCCGATGGCCGCGCCGCCGTCGCTCGGCACCGTCGCCGCGAGCGCGTACGCGAAGAGCCTCTGGCGCACGACCGGTGCGAAGCGCACGCGGCCGCGCGGGCGCGCCGACGCCGCCGTGCGGAGCGCGGACCCGGCGGCGGGCGCCGCGGGCGGCGTCGCCGGCGGCGGGGCGACCGGCGGCGGCGATGGCGGCGCGTCGAAGGAGGACGCGGCCTCCGCGGCGCCCGCGTAGAGCGAGAACCGCGCGCGGCTCGCCCGCTTCCCCGTCTCCCGGCGGCCGACGAGGTGGTCCTGGCAGGCGTTGATCTCCTTGATCTTCAGGGCGAGCGCCTCGAGCCGCGCCTCGTCCGCGTCGCGGACCGCGGCGACGACCTCGCGGTTCTGCAGCGCGACCTCCACGAGCCTGCGCGCGAATTCAAATCTTCAACCCGACTTCAATGTAAGCGTACGCGACAATTTCTACGCAACCTCTTTGACTGTGCTTCGATAACTCGATGCGAGCCATCGATCCGTCCAAAAATCAGCCGAATCGACGTCGATGCGACCGAGCGAGAGAGGTTCGAAGTTCGGTCGGGACGTCCCGAACCGGCGGTCGATTCGCGGCACGGCCACGAGCAGCGCCCGCGCGCCCGCGTCGCTCAACCGGCCGTCCTCGGCCATGTCCTTGACGACGGCGACGCCCCGATCCAAAGGCGCGTAGTAGGACCGCAGCGACGCGGGCACGGACCGCTCCGCGAGGACCTTTGCCTTTTTCGCGAGCGCGGCGAGCGACGTCGAGAACTGGCCCTCGGCGCTCGCGAGGTAGGCCGCCTGCGTCTTGAGGGACCGCGTGCGCGGCGTCTCCGGCCGCCGGGGCGTCGGCGGCGCCCGGGGCGGCGCCGCGACGTCGTCGGCGAGGCCGCCGCCCGCGTCGTCGACGAAGAGCGACGGCCGCGACAGCGTGCTCCGCAGGCTCTCGGACCGGCAGCGCTCGAGCATCGTCGGCCCGCCCGCGCCGCGCGTCACGTACATGAGCGCCTCGAGCCAGTTGGCGACGTCGGGCGCGGACGTCGCCGCGAGCACCATCTCGCCCGAGACGGCCCTGCCGTTCTCGCGGCGCCGCAGCGCGAAGCAGTTCATGCGCCCGTTGGCGTCGGCCCGCGGCACGAGCTCGACGACGCGGTCGCTCAGGGCCATCGTGCCGCAGGGCGCGCGCGACTCGATCTCGCCGCTGTCGTGGTACCACTCGAGCTCGTCCCGGCCCTCGACGATGCGGAACCAGCGCAGCTGCCAGCGCACGCCGACGACGGCCTTGAGCAGGCGCTTGCCGCGGTCGCGCTTCCACAGCAGCCCCTCCACGAGGACCTTCTCCTGGACCGTGGGCCGCCCCAGGGACATGAGCGTCTCGCGGCCGATGGGGTTCGAGCACTCGAACTGGAGCTCGTCGTCGTCGCGCCCGCCGGGGAACACGGACTCCGTCACGGCCACCTCCTTCTTCGCCTGCATCGACCGCCGCGACGAAGCCTGCATCGACCGCCGCATGGTGCGTCCCGCTCAGAGAAGCCGGGTTGCCCAGACCATGGCCATTCGAAGCTGCAATATCGACCCGGCAGCAACACGCGGCGGCACGAACGGCCTCGAAGCAGCCCCGGGGCCACCATCGACGGCATGGTGTCGCTGTGCCCGCCCGAGGAGTGGCAGAAGGACACGACGGTCAGTAACTGCCCGAAGTGCGGCGACGACTTTAGCGTCGTCTTCACGCGGCGGCACCATTGCCGCCTCTGCGGTCTCTGTTTTTGCGACGAGTGAGTATGTGCCCACTCTAGCCAAAAATTCACGTCGAATCATGTAGGTGCAGCACCTGGCGGGTCGAGTTGCCGGCGGAGGGCCAGCTCTTCGGCCGGCGGCGCGCCGTGCGGTCCTGCAGCGACTGCTTCTCCTGGGTCGAGCGGCAGCAGCGGAGCCTGCGCGACGCGCGGCTCGCGGAGGCGGCGCTCGAAGCCGAACTCAAAAACGCCGGCGGCTCGCTGACGGACCAGTTCGCGGCGTTCCTCGGGCTGGCGCCGCCGCCGCCGGAGGCCGAGGCCGCGAGCCCGAAGCCCGAGGAGGCGCCGGGCGCCCTCGTGGTGTTGCGGGACGAGGCGGGCTACGCGCGGGGCAGGACAAGAGAGCGAAATTCCCAACTTCAAAGGCTCCTTTCTCGGTCGTTTTCCACTCGTTTCGGCTATTTTTTGGACGAGCGATCATCTCTCGGAGCGCTCTCGACGCGTGGATGCTTTTTCCGGAACGCGCGCGCGCGGAACACTCACGTTGAAGCGACGTTGAATCACCCTTTTGCTGCCCAGGCTACGCGCGCGTCTGCTTCGAGGCGCTCGACGTCTGCGACGGCCGGTCCTGGCGCGAGCACGTCGACGACCTGCGGAGCGGCGCGACGGACGTCCAGCGCGCGGCGACGGTGCTCGTCTGCGAGGGCGACGCCTGGGTCGAGCGCCGCGTCGCGGTCTTCTACGAGCGGCGGCGGCGGAAGGCGTTTTTACGCGTGTCCGGCGCGGGCGGCAGGGTGCTGCGCATGGAGCACCTCTGCCGCACCGTGCGCTTCTCCGTCGAGGGCGACGGCGGCCCGCGGGGCCGCGCGGCCTGGCTCGAGAGCAAGGCGGAGCAGCGCGTCGAGGCCGACGAGGCGAAGCGCGAGGCCGAGGACGCCGCGGCGGACCTCGCGCTCGGCCGCGGCGACGGCTCGCCCCTGACGCCGAAGCGCGTGGGCCCCGTGCCCGCGGCCTGGACGTCCGCCGCCGCGTCGCCGAAGCGGGGCGCGGGGCCGACGATCGTCGCCGACGCCGCGCTGGGCGCCGCGCTGTTCGACGACGACGACGCCGCGTCGGAATTCTCCGTGGCGACGACGGCCGTGAGCCGCCGAAGCCACCGCGTGAAGCGCACGGCGGGCCGCGTGTCCCTCAGGGCCGCGCGGTCGAAGGCGCTCGGCGGTAAAAGCGGCGACGCGCGGCCGCCGGCGTCGGGCCTCACGGCGGCGAATTTATCGGCCCTCGAGGAGGAGACGGCCCTCGCGGCGCCGGCGCCGAGCTACGCCTTCGAGGCGACGGCCGACGACCCGGCCGCGGCCTGCGCGCGCTTCGCGGCCGAGCTCCGTACCGCGGTCGACGACCGCCGGTGGGGCGACGCGGCGACGCTGCTGGCCGTCGACGCGCGCGCGCTGCCCGTCGACGAGGCGGCGCTGCGGCGCACGAAGGTCGGGCGCGCCGTGCAGCGCCTGAGCCGCGACGCGCGCGCGCCGGAGACCGTGCGGGCCGCGGCGCGCGACGCCGTCGCGGGCTGGAGGCGCGCGATCCGCCGGCCGGGCCCCGAGGCGGCGAACCTCGAGGAGACCAAGGAGGCGTCGCCGCCGCCGCCGCTGCCGGAGGCGCCGCCCCTCTACACGCCGCCGGGCTCGCCGGCCGCGCCGCGGCGGCGGCCGGCGCCGCCGCCGCTGCCGCCGCTGCCTGCGGGCGACGACGTCGTCTACGCGCCGGGCGCGGCCGTGCTCTACCGGAGCGGCTCCGGCGGCGACCTCGTCGACGCGACGGTCCTCAAGGTCCACCTCGACGACCCGCCCGAGGCCTACTACACCATCTCCGTCGACGGCGTCGGCGAGAAGCAGACGGACGGCGCGCGGCTCCGGCCCAAGCCGCCCGACGAGGTCATGTCGCTGTAATGTGACTTACGCGTGCACGACGACGGTCCGGACGTCGCCGACGACGCGGTAGCCCCGCTTCGCCGCGAGCTCGCCGAAGCCCTCGCTCTCGAGGAGGTGGCCCTCCGTGAGCTCCGCGGGGAACTCGACGTCGCCGAAGACGTCGGCTCTGATGAGCAGGCACGCCGTGCCGACGGCGTCGAGGGGCGCGAAGCGCTCGGCGCGCGCCGCGAGCGCGTCCATGTGGGCGATGCCCAGGTCCCGCTGCGCGCGGCCGTCGCCGTCGAGCACCGTCGAGACGGGCCTCCGGTAGCCGCCCTGCACGAGGAGCGCGCCGCGCGGCAGCGCGCGGCACGCCTCGCGCGACTCCTCGGAGTGCTGCCAGGAGTTCTTGTCGTAGAGCACGCGGTTGGCGTCGACGACGCGCGGCGCGACGACGTCCGCGTCCGCCTCGAGGAGCCGCGGCACGATCAACGGCGGGAACGACGCGAGGTCGCTGTCGAGCCAGAGCGTCCAGGCGATCGTGACGCCGAGGAACGGCACGCCGAGCGCCGTGAACGCGAGCTTGTTGCGCGCGCGGGCGAGGCGGCTCCGCCGCTGTCGCTGCACGGCCGGGTCGTGGCGGTCGTCGTGCTTCGCGATCTCGCCGTCGACGTTGCGGCCCGTCTCCGGCACGACGAGCACGGACCCGAAGCCCGCCGCGAGGATGGCGCGCTTCGACGCTTTCACGATGGGCATCGACGTCTTGTCGACGAGGAACGCGACGCGGCAGGTCTTCAGCACGAGGCCGCCGAGGGACCGCAGGTTCCGCACGTAGCGGTCGTGGCGGCTCTCGTGCGTGCGGTGCACGGGCGTCAGGATGGCGACGCCGGAGACGTTCTGCGCGGCGGCGACGGCGCAGCAGGCGCACAGCCAGCGCATCGCCTTTGCTTCTAGTGCAAATCCATGGGCTGCCCCATCGTCGCGAACTGAATCACTGCAAGTTGTAGATGTTTACTTAGAAGGAGGCAGCCCATCATTGATTTCCGAGGTGGACGTCGGCGCGAGGCCGCGGCGGTCGCAGCACCATGGTGAACTCGCTCCCCGACGACATGGGCCCCATCGACCCGGCGAAGCGGGACCCGAACCTGCCGCCGGCCAAGTACCTCGGCAAGCCCCACATCGGCCAGGTGAAGCACGAGAGCGACGTCAAGGGCATGGCCTGGAGCCCCGACGGGACGATGATGGCCGCGGGCGGCTACGACAAGAAGATCATCATCTGGGACGTCGAGACCTTCGACAAGGTGCGCACCATCGAGACCGAGGACTGGGTCGAGTGCCTCGACTGGAGCCCCGACGGCGAGCTCATCGGCTGCGGCGGCGGCTTCGACAAGAAGGGCAAGATCTACGAGTTCGAGACGGGCGAGCTCATGGAGGACCTCGAGCACGGGGGCATCGTCTACGCCTGCGCCTTCGCGCCCAAGGCCAACGTCTTCGCCTGCGGCTGCTTCGAGAAGATGGTGACGCTGTGGCACTCGACGCGGGGCCACATGATCACGTCCATCACGACGGAGGGCGTGCTCAAGGCGCTGGCCTGGCACCCGGAGAACACGGCCATCGCGTCCGGGGGCTTCTGCGCGGCGGTGACGGTCTGGAAGATGAACGTCGACGAGGAGAAGCCCAAGGAGGAGATTCTGTGGCGCAACGAGTTGGAGAACATCGCCGCGGACTGCCGGAGCCTCGCCTACAGCGCCGACGGCACGAAGCTCGTGAGCGGCGACTGGGCCGACAAGCTGATCTTGTGGGACTCGGCGACGGGCGAGAAGATCTGGGAGATCGCGAACCCGGAGGAGAAGCACTACTTCGCCGTCGCGTTCTCGCCGGAGATGGACGTCGTCGTCGCGGGCGGCTGGGACTGGCGCGCGACCATGTACCGCGTCGCCGACAAGGAGAAGCTCGACGACTGCTACATCGGCGCGGAGACGGAAGACCACGTCGGCGGCCAGACCGTCCGCAACGTCCGCTTCTCGCCCGACGGCAAGGTCGTCGCGTTCTGCTCCGACGACCGGCAGGTCCACTTCTGGCCCCGCGACGACAAGACGCGGCTCCCCATCGGCGCCGAGGAGGACGTCGAGTGAGCAGGCGGGGTCGACGGAGGGCGTTAAAAGTGCGCCTCCTCTCTTCACGTTGAACTGCTCGATGTTTTGTTGAGCCACGGCCGAGCTCGGTCTTATCCGCAGAGCGGCGTCTCGCGCGCGGGCGCGACAACGGCGAAGCGCGCGCGACAACGGCGAAGCCCCAAAGGGCAGTCGTCGTGCGGGCAGGTGTTTCGAACGCATGATACGCTGTAAGAACCTGGTTCGCCGCGGCGACGTCGGCGCTGAAGAGCGCGCCTCAGTCTATGCGTTTCTCCTCGGTGCACTGCGCCGACCGGGGCGCTCGAGCGCTGAGAGCCCACGGCGCAGTCCCCGAAGCGCGTTATCATTGCGTGTCCTGCCACAAGATGTCATTCAGCATATCGCGCAGCTCTCACACGAGCCGCGGTACGTTGCGGAATTCGCGCTCGAGCCCGACGAGTCGTATGCTTTCGAATTCGGCACAGCGCTTCCGCGACTCACGCAGTTGGACTGCAAAATCTCAGAGCTCGCTGTGACCTGCCTGGAATTTGGTGGCGACCTTCCATGGTTGGAGACCATCATGTTGAAACAACCCATTCTGCGGTCGAGGGTCTACGTCGAGCTGAGGCTGTCGAGTGTCTGGTATGGCACGACTGTCTCGTGCCGTTTCCTATCAAACCAACCTGGGGGACTAATCCTATGGTTCAGTAACGATGGTGGCACGGGTAATAGAGAAACTGTTGAATTGGTGATGCATGGACGGCACTACGAAATTCCGGCTCTCGCCGATTCTTGGACGTGGGTCGATGAACCGTTGGTGGTCCGAATCCTCGTCGATACGCTCCATGGGTGTGTGACTTTTTGCTTGAATGACGTCGCAGGTCTGTGTGTGCGACTTAGTGAGCCACAGTCAAAATGGGAGCGTACTCCAATGATCATCCAGTGCGAGGATTTCCCATATGACAACGGTGCTGATGAAACACGAATGATGCAGACCGCTGTTTCTTCGCCGCCATGTCCACCATTCGTGCTTTGCACGGCAGCTTACCCCAAGAGTGCCAGCGAACTCATCGATTCTGGCTCACTTGTATCTGCCGGGGCAGAGGAGTCGTGGGGAAACTACCCAGCCACACAGTGGGAGACTTGAGGCTAAGCCCATGCACTCGTGCAACCCCAGTTCTGTCTAGACGATTAGGCGCCTTGAAAAACAAGAGGGACCTACGCGGGCACGCAGCCGCAGACCTGGACGCCGTCGACGTCCTCCTCGGTCCGGCCGCCGGGGACCTCCGCGTCGCCGAAGAGGTCCATGGTGATCTGCGGGCCGCAGGCCTCCTTCTCCTTGGCGAGCTTCGCCTTCGTCTCCGCGACCTTGAGGGCCTTGACCTCGTTCTGGAGGTCGCGGATGATGTCCAAATACTGCTTCGCCTGGTCGTCGCTGCCGCTCGCGCGCTTCTGGACCTCGCCGAGGTCCTTGCGGAGCGAGTCGAGCATGCGCATCAGACGCGCGCGCTCGCTCTTGAGCTTGTCGACGTCCTGGAGGTCGCGCTTGCGCTGGACCTTGCGGCGGATGGCGAGGACCATGCGCACGTTCGACTGGAGCGTCGTCGCGGCGCGCGCGCCGCGGCGCGCGACGCGCGCGGCCGCGGCCGCGCGCCGCGCGCGGGGCACGCGCGCGAGCGCCAGCTGCAGCGCCACGGCGCCGCGGCGGCGCCGCCGGGCGACGCGGAAGCGCCGCGCGCACTGGAAGCAGACGACGGCGAGGCGCGACCGCGCGAAGCGGCGCCGCGCGGCGTTCCGCCGGCTCCGGGTCTGCACCAAGACCGCCTTCGCGCGGCGCCGCGCGAAGCGGAACTTGAGCTTGGCGACGAAGAAGGCCGCCATGAATTTCAGGCGGCCGTAGGCGTGCCTCCGGACCGCGCCGCGCGCGACCGTCTGCACGGCCGTCGCCGACCGCATGAGCCGGTGGCTCAGGAGGCTCTCGAGGCCGTCGTAGGAGAACTGGCGCAGGAAGACCTTCGTGAGGCCCACGGCGGCGCCCAGGACCCGGTTCCGCCCCTCCACGTCGCCCGCCGCGACGTCCTCGTCCGGGAAGAGGCACCCGAAGGCCTTGTCCAAGACGACGTCCGCGGCCCGGCGCGCGTCGCCCGCGTCGGAGCTGTCCGCGAGCGACCAGGCCGCGTCGTCGGCGGCCAGGGCCTTGTAGCGCGCCGCGAACTCGCCGTGGGGCATGCGCACGGCGTAGCCCGCGCGCGCGACGCGGACGGCCTCTAGGACGCCGCAGTAGCGGAGCTGCTCGACGAGCCTCTTCGCGTCGACGAGGCCCGGCTTGTTCCGGTCGTTGGGCTTGAGGCAGCGCACGTAGGACGGCGCCGTCAGCGCGACGCGGTCCATGAGGCACCGCAGCTGGAACTTGAACTGCGTCGCGAGCGTCATCTTGCCGCCCTCGGAGAGGCTGCCGACGGACGACCGCCGGCGGCTCACGGAGCCGCGGCGCACGTTGCCCGGCGTCTTCGGCGACGCGGCCATGGCCGCCGCGTCCTCGACGGCCTGCTGCTCCAGGAGCACGAGCGGGAACGTCACGCACTCCCGCGACGAGCCCTTCAACAGCCCGTCGAGGTCCGACGACCGCGCGTCGCGGTTCTTCGCGAGGAAGCCCTCGGTGAGGTATTCGACGCTGCCCGCGTAGTGGCGGATGCGGAAGGCGCCCTCGGCGCGCAGGACGTCGCCCGCGTCGAAGTCGGGGTGGTAGACGTCGGCGCCCGCGGCGAAGACGTTCTTCTTCTTCTTCGAGGGCTTCGGCTTCTCCGTCTCCGGCGCCGCGCCCCCGAAGGACCGGTAGAGCTTCGTCGCCAGCGCCTTGTCCGTGCCGTTGGGGAACCAGCACTCGTCGTCGACGAGCTTCAGCACGCCCGGGCTGCCCTCGAGGAGCTTGAGCACGGACACGTTCGACGGGAAGTCGACGAAGCTCCACTCGACGCGCTCCGCGACGTACTCCTTCTGCTCCGACTCGAACACAAAGTCGTTGAAGTTCTTCTGCATGCGCTCGTTCGTGTAGTTGATCAGGAGCTGCTCGAAGGAGTTGCCGTCGTCGAACACCTCGAAGCCGAAGATGTCCAAAATGCCGATGAACGCCGCGCGGCGCCGCGCCTCCGGCGGCGCCGCGCCGTTGCGGCCGCCCTTGCGCGACGTCGGCGCCGGCGGCGTGAAGCCGCTGTGGCCACCCGAATCCTTCAAAGCGCCGTTGACCTCCGCGACGACGTGCGCGAAGAGCAGGGCGTAGACGGCCTTGCACGCGCCGACGCACGCCTCGCGCGCCTCGCGCGCGGACACGCTCGTCTCGATCTTCGAATCCTCGCGCGCGCCCTCCTCCTTGACGGCCAACGACCGCGTCGTCAGCGCCTTCGCGACGTCCGCCGGCTCCAGGCCCAGGAGCGCCGCGGCCGCGTCCAGATCGCCCTTCGACGCTTCCGCGACGACGGCCTTGTTGTCCACCGTCGCGTGCTCCTCCTCCTCGAACTGGACGTTGCCTAGACGGAGCAGGCCCGCGAGGCAGGCGTAGAGCGCGCGCATGTCGTCGCCGCGGATGCCCATGACGTCGCCGGCCCGCCGGACCTCGCGGAGCATCGCCGCGTCGTCGACGCCGTCGTCGCGGTCCCGCCGCGACGACGACGCCAACAAATCCCAGGCCTCCGGCGCGGCGCAGCCCGTCAAGCCGTGCGCGTCGCGCTCCTCGCCCGCCTCGAGGCCGTTGCAGAGCTCGTAGACCGCGTGGAACGTCCGCTCGCCGTCGGCCTGGTGCACGAGGCGCACCTTCTCCAGCAGGTAGGTCTTGATGTTCGCGCCGTGGAGGCGCCCGACGCCGTCGAACTCGAGCTCGATCCACTTGCCGAAGCGGCTGCTGTTGTCGTTGCGGAGCGTCCGCGCGTTGCCCCACGACTCGAGGAGCGGGTTCGACTCCAAGACGTGGCGCTCGACGGACTCGGCCTTGGGCTCGAGGCGCGCCGTCTCCGTGACGTCCTTGAGCCCCCGCGCGGCGGAGACGATGGCGAGGTAGCGCATGATGATCTTCGCGCTCTCCGTCTTGCCCGCGCCCGACTCTCCCGATACTAAAATGGACTGGTCCGCGGCGCCGGACGCCGCGCCGCTCGCGGCGTCGACGAGGCCCCGCAGCATGGCGCGGTAGGCCTTGTCCGCAACCCCATAAACGTGGGGCAGGGGCGCCGCGCAGCTGTCCGGCGACGCGAAGCGCGCGGCGCCGACGCGCCGGTACGACTCCAAGGTCTCGGGCGCGTACAAATTCGGGACGCGCTTGAAGGGGTTCACGGCCAGCAGGATCGACCCGACGGACGTGTAGATGCTCTTGTGGTCGTAGCGCCGCTTCAGGGCCTCCAGGATCGCCGGCTCGTGGAGGTGCGCGAGGGCCTATTGTACGCGAGTTTCGTCGCGCGAAGCCGCGGGCGGGACGCGGGCGGACGCGCGATGAGGTCGTGGACGTCGAGGACGCCGCGCGAGTCCTTGAAGACGTTCCGCGGCAGCAGGGGTCGGTCGTCGGCCGTCTGCGTGACGCGCCGCAGGTCGCCGCCGACGCAGCGCACCTCGAACTCGACGCTGCCGTCTTCCGCCTCCTTGCGGTTCTCGACGGTCGCGGGGACCCAGAGCGCGTCGCCGTCGGCGATCCACACGGGCGCCCCGCGCGGCTCGTGCTGCTCGCCGTTGAACGTCTGCCGCGGGGACGACGCCATGTCCCCCCGCCGCGCCAGGATGCGGATGGTCCCAGCCAGCCACGTCTCGGGCTGCCTCGCGACGATGTTTCCTTTCAACCACAGCTGTAACGCCGTATTGCTGCCCGACGTGCCTCTAAAACATCTCGGCCGAGCTCGGCGTCGGCCTTGGTGCGCCGCGGCGCCGCCCACGCGGCCCCCGCCTCGCGCCGCCGGTGCCATGTCGGCGGCGAACTACCGGAATGGCGAGATGGCGGCGCACGCGCGGAACCTGGGCTTCACGCTGGCCTGCCTCAAGGAGGGCGCGCGGCGCATCGACGCCCTCGACGCGCGCGACACGGCGGAGACGCTGCGGCCGCTCCTGGGCGAGTTCGAGGAGCTCGTGTCGACGCTCGAGGCGCGGCGCTACGAGAAGATCGCGCTCGGGGACCTGCGGGGCCAGCCGCCGATCCCGCTCGGCGGCTCGAAGCGGCGGAAGGCGTCGTGGGACATGGGCAGCTTCGACCGCCTGCGGCAACTCGTCGGCGGCGACCGCCGGCGGGGCGGCGGCCGATCCAGCGGCGAGAGCTTCGAGGCCATGCGCGACCGGCGCCGCGAGCCGCGCGACGCGGACCCGCCCGCGCGGCGGCGGCCGTCCGACATCCTCACGCGGCAGCTCGGCGGCGGCAAGCAGCGGTCCGAGAGCTTCGGCGCCTCCGAGTCCGACGCGCCGCCGAACCGGCGGCGGCCGAGCCTGCCGCCGGCGGACGGCGCGCCGCACCCGCTCGACGACGCGCTCGCGGCGTCGCGCGGCTCCGGCGCCGCCGACGACCGGCGCCGCTTCCCCGGCGCCCGGGAGGAGCCGCCGACGCCGGAGCTCGCCGGGGGCGGCTTCCTGCGGCCGTCGCTGGACCTCGACCTGCCGCCGAAGCTCGCCGCGGCCTCGAGCAGCCCGGCCGGCGCGCCGCGCCAACCGGCCGTCGCGTCCCTGGGCGACATGCGGACGTCCGGCTCCTTCAGCCGGCGGTCCATCGACAAGGCGAGCGAGCCGGGCACGCCGGGCTCCGCGCGGCCCAACCTGCTCGCGCGCGGCATGTCCCAGGCCTTCGGGCTCAGCGCGAGCCCCGCGCCGCCGGAGCCGCCGGGGCCGCCGACGCTCGGCGCGTCGCGGCCCGGCCTCGCGCGCCAGGGGTCGACGGCCGACCGCTTCGGGGGCCTATTTCGGTCGTCGTCGGTGGCCTCCGTCATCTCGACGCGCTCCGACGCGAGCCACAAGCGGCCGAGCGTCATCGGCGAGGACGAGGCGTACGCGCCGGGCACCGCGGGCGCGTCCTTCCGCGGCGGCCGGCTGCCCCGCAACGAGTCGCAGACGTCGCTGTCGAGCACGGACATGGACGGCCAGGAGTCGGACACGACGGCGGGCTACACGACGTCGCCGGGGCCACCCGGAGAGCCGGGGAGGCCGAAGAAGAAGAAGAAGAGCCGGCGCGCGTCCCTCATGGCGACGGCGACGCAGCTCGTCACGGGCCGGCCCGCCGACGACGACCGCATCGACCCGTCCCAGGAGGTGCTCGACAACTTCCTCAAGAGCTCGTTCACGAGCCGGATCCAGGGCGTGTCCGACGAGTCCGACGGCCACCGGCGCCACCTCATCACGAAGAAGTTCATCTTCCCCGAGGACTCGCCCTGGAAGATGAACTGGGATCTGCTCGTGATCTTGCTGATCCTCCAGTTCATCGTCGTCATGCCGCTCCGCGCGGCGTTTGGGCCGACGTGCAAGTCGAACGAGTTCCTGAACCTGGAGCCCCCGAGCGTCTGGTTCTACCTCGAGCTCGTCTACGACTGCATCTTCATCGCCGACGTGCTCCTGACCTTCCGCACGTCCGTGCGCCTCGAGAACGGCACGCTCGTCACGGACCCGTCGCAGATCGCGGCGATCTACCTGAGGAGCTGGTTCATCCTCGACGTGACGTCGTCGTTCCCCATCGACATCATCTTCCTGATCATCGGCAAGGACAACAACAACAAGAATTTGAAATTCATCCGCGTGATCCGGCTGCTGCGCTACACGAAGGCCCTGCGGGTCATGAAACTGTACGCGAAGAACTCGTCGATGGCGCACTCGACGCTGAACCCGGGCGCCGTGCAGCTCGGGCGCCTCACGGTGACCGTGCTCGCGGCCTGGCACTTCGTGGGCTGCCTGTACTGGATCATCTCCAAGGTCGAGGGCTGGTGCGACCCGCCGCCGTCCGCGCTGACGTACGACGACGACGCTTTATCGTCGTTCGTCGCGGGCTTCGAGTACTGCCTGGACCGCTGGGCGCCCTACGTGGGCTTCATCGGGCGGCCGCTGAAGCAGCAGTACACGCAGGCCGTCTGGTGGGCCGTCCAGGTGTCCACGGGCATCGGCCGCGACATCATCCCGCGGACGAACGGCGAGGTCGCGTTCACGATCCTCGTGACGATCTGGGGCATGCTCATGTACGCGTCGATCATCGGCGCCATCACGTCGGCGGTTTCTGTGCTGGACGCGTCGGGCATCGAGCGGTCCCAGAAGCTCGACCGCATCCGCACCTACCTCGTGAACCACGGCGTCCGCAAGGAGCTCCAGCGCGAGATCGTCAACTACTACAACTGGTCGTACACGGTGAACGCGCGCGACCCCGAGGAGCTCGACGACCTGCCGACGATTTTGAGAATGAAGCTCGAGCTCTCCCTCAAGCAGGACACGGTCGTCGCCGTGCCGCTCTTCAGGAAGCTCCACGCGGCGTGCATCCTGTCCATCGTCCACAACCTCCGCGCGGACGTCGCGCTCCCGACGGAGATGCTCTACGCGGCGGGCGGCGTCGGCAGCCGCATGTACGTCGTCAACCGGGGCTCCGTGGCGCTGTCCGTGCCCCGGGGCATCAACATGTTCCTGAGGCTCCGCCGCGCGAAGCGGAAGAAGGACCAGATCCTGGGCGAGACGGCGCACTTCGACGCGTCCATGGCCGGCCTGATGGAGAGCCTGGACCGCGCCGAGGAGAAGGCGTCGACGAACGTCGAGGGCTGGCGGCGCACGCTCTCCGAGTTCACGACGGACGTCAACTCGTTCGTCGTCGTCGAGAAGCTGTCGACGAAGAGCGACGTCTTCGGAGAGGCCGCGCTCCTCAAGCAGACGCACGTGACCTACGCCACCTCCGAGACGCTGAGCGAGCTCAACACGCTCGCCTTCGACGACATGCGCCACCTGCTCGCCGAGTTCCCCGCGTTCACGCAGGCCGTCAAGGCGACGCACCGCGGCCGCGTCGCGTCCTGCCACCGCATTTTGCAGTCCGTGGCCTACAGCGACGAGCAGGCGGGCTTCAACTTCCAGCGCGAGCGCGCGGCGACGGACGCCTCCGTGAGCTTCGCCCACTCCTTCGCGGAGAAGGGCGACAAATTGGTCGCGGCGTGCCTCATCCAGCGCTGGGTCCGCGGCCTCAAGGCGGGCGGCTCGCAGTCGCCCTTCCAGAGCGTCGTGCGCCACGCCATCCGGGCGCGCAAGGAGCTGCTCTACGGCGGCAAGCCCTGGGACCAGGGGTCGCCGCCGCAGCACCGCCGGTCGTCCGCGCCGGAGGTCCAGATGGCGCACCGGCGGTCGTCCGCGCCGCACATCTCCCTGCCGCGCGAGAAGCCGCCGAGCCCGCGGGAGAAGCCGTCGAGCCCGCGGGAGAAGCCGTCGAGCCCGCGCCACCGGAAGAGCGGCGAGCGGCGGTCCTTCGACGGCGAGAAGCCGCCGAGCCCGACGCGGCGGAGCTCGAAGACGGCCGGCGCGGAGCGCCGGTCCTTCGACCGCGACCGGCCCTTCGACCGGCGGAGCTTCGACCGGGACCGCCGGTCGCCGACGCACCGCGACGGCCCGCGCAAGCGGCCGTCCTTCGGCGGCGACCGCAACAGCCGGGGCTCGCGCGACGAGGCGCCGCCGCCCGCGCGGCGGCGGTCGTCGAAGAAGGCGCCGCCGCCGCCGCGGCCCTCGGGCAACGAGAGCGACTACATGAGCGACCACGCGGATCCCCTGAGCCGCTTCCGCCTCCCGTCGAAGATCCAGGACGCCGTCTTCGACGCGACGCTCCCGTCGCACCCGAAGAAGCGGCCCTCGCGCGTCGACGAAGTCAAGGAGGCGCCGCCGGAGGCGCTCGACGACGACGGCGGCGACGACGACGCCACGGAGCCGCCGTCGGAGCCCGAGCCGCCGTCGCCGGCGCCGAAGCCGCCGCCGCAGCTGCCGCCGAAGGCCGCCGCGAAGCCGCCGCCGCCGAAGCCGCCGTCGCCGAAGCCGCCGCCGCCCGCCGCGCCCAAGCCCCCGAAGGTGCTCATCACGACGCCCGTGGGCAAGTCCGTCAAGACGCCGGGCGCGCCGACGCCGCGCGCCGACGCCGCCGCGCCGCCCGCCGCGCCGTCGACGAACCCGTGGGGCGAGTCGTCGCCCGACGCGCCCAAGCAGCCCCGGCGGCCGCCCGGCGCCGCGGAGCGCAGCCCGTCCCTCGACTCGAACCACTCCTTCAACATCTACGAGCTCGAGATCATGGAGGACGAGGGGGACCACGTCGTGTAGTAATGGGGGATTTGTTTTGTTTTTATATGCTGGGGTCTTTACCGGTCGAGCGCGACTTCAAGGTGAAGCTCGAGTGGAATTCGGCGAGCGAGAACGTCGACGCACTCACAAGGCGCTGCCTTCAAACTCGCGTGACAAACGCGCCGTCGCGCGCCGTCAACCCACCCCGCCGCCAGTCGTACCTCCTCGGGGCCTCGTCGAGCCCCCCACGTGCGCTGTATCACCGCACTTGTAATTTCGGCCCTTGTGGGCCTTCAAAAAGTCTTCAAGCACCCCCCGCGCGCCGTCGCCCTTCTCCGAATCCCTCCCGGGGCCAATTCACAGATGGGCCGCACGGAGACGACGGTCATCACCTTCGGGACCTACGACCTGTTCCACTTCGGCCACCTGCGGATCATCCAGCGCGCGATGGCGCTCGGCGACCGCCTCGTCGTCGGCGTGAGCTCGGACGCGCTCAACTACGAGAAGAAGCGGCAGAAGCCCGCGGTCTGCGAGGAGCAGCGCATGGCCCTCGTCGCGGCTCTCGCCGGCGTGAGCGAGGTCTTCCTCGAGGAGTCGCTCGAGAAGAAGGCGGACTACTGCGAGATGTACGGCGCCGACGTCTTGGTCATGGGCGACGACCACAAGGGCCGCTTCGACGCCATGCTCGAGGGCGTCTGTCCCTGCGTCTACCTGCCGCGGACCGCCGACATCTCGTCGACGGCGCTGAAGACGTCCATCTCCGCGAACGAGCTCATGAAGGCCGCGGCCGTCCGGCATCGCGCGCTCTCGGACGCGGCCGACGACCGGGCGACGGGGCACAACGGCGCCTACGGCGCGTCGAACCCGAACCTCGTGCGCGCGGGCGCCCACGCCGGGATCTTCGACGCGCTGATCCGCGCGCACGACGCCTACTACGACCTCGTCATGCGGTCGTGCACGCCGTTCTGCCGGGTGATGCCGCGCGAGGTCTGCGGCTACACGGTCTTCTCCGCGAACGTCGTGACCTACGGCCGGGGCCTGCTCGCCGTGCCCATCGCCCTGGCGATGAAGTACGGCACCCTGCGCTGGGCGTCGTTCCTCGTGCTCTGGCACGACTTCCTCGACCATGTGGACGGAGTCGTCGCGAAGCAGCAGGCGCGCGACGGCCGCTCCGCGGGCGACGACGGCGCCTTCGGCGCGTTCCTCGACGCGCAGATGGACAAGCTCGTCTTCTGCGTCGTGCTCTGGTCCTTCCTCCTCCTCTGCGCCTGGCCCCTGAAAGACGTCGCCGCGACGGTTCTCGTCGTCGCGACCGCGGCGTCGCTCTTCGCGCTCGAGGCGACGATCGCCTGCGTCCGCACGGGCGACTACTTTCGGGTCAAGTACGCGCCCAAGGCCGCGGGGAAGAAGAGCCCCGCGCTCCGCGCCGTCTCGGAAGGCAAGCTCAAGCAGAAGTTCGAGAGCCTCGGACTCAGCCTCTACGCCCTATGCCTCCCGGACCCGACGGCGCGCGACGCGCGCCCCTTCGCCGCCGCAGGCACGGTCTGCCTCTGGTTCGCCGTCTACTTCTCCTGCCAGAGCCTCGCCCACAAGCTCCGCGCCCGCGCCAAGGCCCACTGAGCGCGCATACTCCCCCGTCCATGTCGTCACTAAAGCTAAGCTGCTCATATCGTGCTCGGCGGTCGCCGTCGATTCTGGCGCGCGGGCGTTCTCCGCAAGGGGCGGTCATCGAGTCGCCGCCGCGGCGGAGTCGCGTTCGGTTCGTCGAGTCCGCGGAGGCGGCGCGGTGTCGCGTTCGGAGGCGGTCGTCGAATCCGCGGAGGCGGCGCGGAGTCGCGTTCGGAGGCGGTCGTCTACCGCTCCGGCACGAGCCCGAGGCTCGTGAAGCCCTGCTTCTCCTTGGCGGCGATCTGCTTGTCGTAGAACGCGCGCGCCTTCGCCGCGGACTCGTGGGCCTTGGGCGCCTGCTCCGTGCCCGCGGCGCCGTGCGCGATCTTGCCGAAGGTTACGCTCGTCGTCTTACCGTCGAGCGTGATCATCCAGAACTTGCTCTTGGACGGCTCGACGTACTCGAGGTACGTCGACTCCGGCGCGGCCTTCTTCTTCGGCTTCTTCGCGTTGGGCTTGGCGGACGCGGGCGCTTTTTTCGCCGACGCCGGCTTCTTCGCCGGAGACTTCTTCGGCGTTTTGGCCTTCGCCGCGGCCTTGGGCGTCGGTTTAGCTGCCACGGCCGCCTTCCTAGGCGTAGCGCTCTTGCTCGCCTTTTTGAGCACCGGCTTCTTGCTGGTCTTGAACAGGCTCTTGAGAGTGGAGAAGACGCCCATGTCTGGAACTTGTGTGGCCTTTGCACGACGAACGTCGACGACAAACGGGCCTTGCGACGCGCCGATTTGATCGAGAGGCTGGCTGAATCGCCAAAGGCAAAAAATCGTCTCGAGCAGGAGGTGGACGACCCGACGCGCGTAAACTTTTTCGCGTCCCGCGAGGACAATGAAGGCCGAGTACGTCGAGAAACAGAAGGAGTACGAGGCCAAGAAGGCCCGGGCGAAAGCCCTGAAGCTCCGCCTGACATGCACCATCTGCGGGACGAACCCGAAGACCTTGCTGAACTGCCCGTGCGGGACGACCCAGCGCGTCCCGGCGCACGAACGGGTCGGGGGCGGCGCGCTCGCGCGCGACGCGTCCCGGGCAGGTACTGCTCGACAGCGTGTCAAAGAATCGACTGGCGCGACCGCGGCCACCGCAAGGCGTGCAAGAAGATCCGAAACGAGCGCGCGGCGGAGGCGGCGCGGGCCGAGGCCCCGACGCCGGAGCCGCCCCCGAAGGAGAAGGAGATCTTCTACGGCCCCGCGCCGCGGTCGCACGCCGACGAGGTCCGCGCGCGCATCGCCGCGGAGCACGAGGCGGCCCGCGTGCGGCGCGAGGCGAACCCGGAGCCGGAGCCGTATTCGGCGCGGTTCGGGGCGCGGTGCCCGATCTGCATGGAGGAATGGGACGTGAATGAGGCGACTGCGCTTCGTAGCTGCTGCTGCCGGAGGGTCTGCGATTCATGCGATGACAAGATCATCAACGCCAAGATGCCGTGTCCACTCTGTCGTTTGCCGTTTCCTTCAGATAATGCGGAATATCTTGCTCGGCTTCGTCGTCACGCGAAGAACGAGGTGCCGGAGGCAGTCGGGCTTTTGGGAAGTTGTTACCGCCAGGGTACGCACGTCACGAAATCGGAGAAGAAGGCCGTGAAACTCTACAAGCGCGCCGTGGAGCTCGGGGATTCGGTCTCGATGTTGAATCTTGGTGCCATGTACGAACGGGGAGACGGAGTCAAATTGGACAGGCAAAAGTCAACGCAGCTTTATCGACTCGGCGCGGACCGAGGGCACCCGCTGGCGCAGAAAAACTTAGGAGGAATTTTGTTCCGGGAGGGAAAAGTCGAGGAGGCGTTCAAGCTATTCATGCTGTCCGCAGAACAGGGATTCACAGATGGTGAATATCTTGTCGGTCTTATGTTGTTCAAAAGCTGGCCGGGCGCTCCCGCAGATCGCGAAGAAGAAGGAAGACGCTGGTTGGTTCGCGCGGCAGCCAAGGGCCACGAGGAAGCCAGGCGAGCCCTCGCGCGTTCAGAACACTTAGCTTAAGTGCGTTGGAGGAGTCGGCGCGATGCCTCCCTGCCGGGCGACGCGTGTCTGAGCTCGCGTGGCGCCGTTCACCGTCGCTTCAGCAAGGACTTCAGCACCGGCCACAGTCGCCGCGCGTGGCAACGAGCCGTGCCCGACGGCTGCGTCAGATGATGGGCAAGCCGCGCGGCATGCGCGGCATCGTCTGCATACTCCTCATCGGCAGCGCCGATGCGCTCGCAGCGACGTTGGCACCGCCGGCGACCAAGGCGATCCCGCCGAAGCTGCACGCCTCCACGGTGCGCGAGCCGCTGCTGGACCAGTACCGCGACTTCGAGGCGCTGCGCGAGGTCGAGTTCAGCCGCGAGTCGTTGCAGCGGTTCTTCCGGACGCGGCCGCACCTCGTGGTCAACCGCTTCTCGTCGGTCGCGTGGACGCTGCGCAAGGCGCAGGAGGATTGGGACGCGTCCGGCGGCCTCAAGCGGGGCGAGAAGAGCGCCGAGTTCGACCCGACGACGCTCGCGGGCAACGACGTCGGCGGCCGCGGCGCCCGCCTCTGCGCGGCGCTGAGCTCGCTCGGGCCCGTGTCCGTGAAGCTGTCGCAGACGCTGAGCCAGCGGCCGGACATCGTCGGCGACGAGGCGGCAGTGTCGCTGAAGGCGCTGCAGACGCAGAACGTGCCCTACGACGACGAGATCGCCTGGGCCATCGTGCGCGAGGACCTGGGCTGGCGCGGGCCCATCGCGCCGGGCGTCGGGGACGGCGACGGCGCGCCGCTCTTCGCGGCCATCACCCCCGAGCCCATCGCGCCGGGCGTCGGGGACGGCGACGGCGCGCCGCTCTTCGCGGCCATCACCCCCGAGCCCATCGCGACGGCGTCCCTCGGCCAGGTCTACAAGGCGACGACGCACGACGGCCGCGAGGTCGCCGTCAAGGTCCAGCGGCCCGACGCCATGGAGATCCTGTCGAAGGACTACCAGTGCTTCCTCCTGGCGCTCTCGGCCGTCCAGCTCTCGTGGGCGCTGTCCGCGGGCGCGTTCGAGGCGGACCTCAAGCTCATCGTCGACCGCGTCGCCGCGGACATCTACGACGAGCTCGACTACCGCAAGGAAGCGGAGAACGGCCGCGACTTCGAGGCGAGCCTCGAGTTCCTGGGCTTCGTGCGCACGCCCGAGGTGCTCGACGAGTACACGACGCGGCGCGTGCTCGTGACGGAGTGGGTCGCGGGCCACCACCTGAGCAAGCTCCCCGCGGAGGAGGGCCTGAAGATGACGCGCATGGCCGTCGAAGCCTGCACGGCGTCGCTCGTGCTCACGGGCTACGTCCACGCGGACCCCCACGAGGGCAACCTGATGCTCGGCGACGACGGCAAGCTCGTGTTCTTGGATTTCGGGTTGATGTCGTCGGTGGACCCGGACATCATGGAGGCCTTCGCGCGGGGCATCCAGGCGTGCCTGGCCGAGGACTACGCGGGCCTGGCCGTGTGCTTCCGCGACGTCGGGTTCCTGACGGACCCCGTGCAATACCGCGCGGACCCCGCGAAGGAGCCCTTCGCGCCCGCGCCGCGGGCCGCCGACGGCTCCGACCCGCTCTTCCCGGAGTTCGTCGACGCGCTGACGGACGCCATGGAGACCGTCGAGGGCGGCACGAGCCGCTTCGGCGCGCTGGCGACGGTCCTGAACCAGGTCCTGGCGCCGAACTGGAAGATGTTCACGCCGCCCTACGTGCTCCTACTCGTGCGCACGTTCCTCACGCTCGAGGGCATCGCCGCGGAGGTCGATCCCAACTTCAACATCTACGAGATGTCGCTGCCCTGGGCCGTGCGGCGGTCGCTCGCGCCGTCGTCGGCCGCGGGCGTCGACGCGCTCCGCGCGACGCTGCTCACGCCGGAGAACCGCGTCCAGTGGCGGCGGCTCCTGGACCTCGTGCCCACGGAGGCCGCGGAGGCCGCGGCGGCGGAGAAGACGGCGTCGACGGAGCAGGCCAAGCAGGAGGCCATGAACGACGCCGTCGGCTCGCTCCTCGGGTCGCCGCGCGGCGCCGCGCTCCGCCAGGTGCTCAACGAGGTCGACCTCAACGACCTGCTCGCGCGCCTGCGCTCGAGGGAGGGGCGGCCGCTCCGGCGCGCCGCGTCCGAGGCCCTCGGCGCCAAGGTCTCGGACAAGCTCTTCAGGCGCGACGCGCCCCCCGAGGACGCCGTCGCCGTCGCGGACGCGCGGCCCGTCTCGGCGCGCGCGCTCCGCATCCGCGCGCGCGAGAACCAGTGGAAGGGCAAGGTCGCCAGGCTCCTCGTCGGCAGCCACCTCAAGCGCCAGCTCCGGAGCGGCTTCCGCGGCCTCCTCGCCTTCGGCACGCTCTCTTGGCTCGCGGTCCGCGTGTCCTTCGGCGCGCTCAACCAGGCCCTCCGGTCCCACTCCTCCTCGAAGTAATCGCTCGTTTGGCTCGCACGGGGTTAGCACTTGGGTTAGCTCCCGCGTGCTTCAACAGCATCAATTTGTCGACGGTGAAGCTTGAATTCTGATCCGCGATCGCGATGGGGCTGCCCACACTGCTTTTCGTGCTCCCGCTCGCCGCCGCGCTCGGCCCGCCGACGCTCGAAGATTGGTCCACGGACGTGCTCGACGTCCAGGTCTGCGGCCTGCCGAGCGACGGCGCGCCGGACTGCCCTGGCTCGCCGTACACGGAGGCGGCCTGCGGCCACGCGCGCTGCTGCTGGAAGGACGACCGCTGCGTCGCGCCGGGCCAGGTGCGTCGCCCCGCCCAGCGCCCGCGGACCCGACGCACGCGCGCAGGCGTCCGCCGGCGACGACCTCGCGACGCTCCAATTCTTCGGCGGCGACCAGGCGCCGGCGCAGCTCGGCGCGCTCCGCGGCGGCGTCGCCGCGGCGACGGACGACGTCGTCGCCGTGACGTCGCTGACGTTCCCGCCGATCTTCGGCGCGGGCGGCGGCGGCGCCAGCGGCGCGGCGTTCCCGCGCAACCTGGCCTTCGGCGGCGCGAAGCCAGCGCTCCGAACGATCCGCTGGCGGCCCCACGAGCTCGTGCGCTCCGGCGAGGTGCTCGTGGACGGCGTCACCATCGACGTCACGTCGACGGTCCGCGTGGGCTTCAACGCCACGCAGGTGCTCGCGCGTCTGCCGCGCCTCTGGGAATTCACCTCTTTCGCGAGTCTACGACGCGCAGGTCCGCCTCGACTTCACGAACCCGACGGACGCGCCCGTCGACGTGTCCATCGAGGCGGAGTTGGTCGCAGACGGCGTCTTGTGGCCGTGACGATTTTCGAGAGATTTCGGCTGGGAAAACGATGAAACATCGTTACCGTCGTGCTCGGTAGGTCGCCGAGGTCCAGTGGTTCGAGGCGACGGGCTGGGAGCAGCGTCCTGTGGCCGTGACGAGTTTCGAGAGATTTGGGGTGGGAAACCTGTGAGAAATCGTTACCGTGATGCTTGGCAGGCTGGGAGTGGGGCCACCCCGGGCCGCCCACGGACGCCGGGAGCTACGCCGCGACGCTGAACGGCTCGTCCGCGCGGTCCTGCGACGCGCGACCCCTGCGGCCCGTGCTCTTCCTCGAGGACTGCGACGCCGACGAGCCGCGGCAGCGCTGGTCCGGCGCGCTCTTCGACGGTGGGAATTCGACACTCCAGAACGCGGCGACGGCCTCGTGCCTCTCGAACGCGAGCGCGCAGCCCCTCATGATGGCCGACGGCTGCGGCGCGGGCGCCGGCGAGTTCGCCTTGAAGGGCGGATCCATCGTCGCCGCGGAGACGGGCCTCTGCCTCGACGCGATCCACGGCTTCAACTACACGGACATCGGCCAGTACGGCTGCCACGCGCGGGACTCGTCGGACTTTCCCCACCAGCAGTTCCGCTACGACGGCGGTTTACTGATCAACGAAGCGACGCGCCAATGCGTCGCGACGTCGCGCGCGCCCCCAAAGCGCGCGTGCGCGGGCATGGCCGCGGCGGCGTCGGACGCGCCCTGCGAGCTCTCCGCCGCCGCTGGGGCCGCGAAGGTCGCGTGCGCCGTGTCCCTCGACGAGCACTTCCCGTCGGGCTGGGTCGCGTTCGTGCTGGACGTCGGGCTCGAGGACGACGCCGTCGAGGCCGACGCGGCGGCGGCGGCCGCCGATTTCCCCAAGGCGTTCGACGCCGCCGGCGCGGGCTCCGAGGCGTGGTGGGCGTCGCTCTTCGAGCCCGACGGTGCGAGTTACCCCGGCAACCTGCCGGTCCTCGAGACGGACGACGCGGAGCTCCTGCGGACGTACTACGGCGCGCTGCTGTCCTTCGGGGCCGTGTCCCAGACGACGCCGGCGGGCGAGACCGTGTACCGGAGCGTCGGGACGACGGCGGGCGCCACGGCGCTCTACATGTGGGACACGGGCTACTCCTCGGACGTCTGGGCGCTCCTCGACGCGCCCGCGGTCGCGGACGTCGGCGCGCTGTTCCTCGGCGCGGATCTGGACCACAACAACGTGCTGGACATCCTCACGCGGCGCGGCGCGGGCAAGTACTACGCCTTCAGCCGCTACGCGACGTTCCTCACGCTGCGGGCCGCCGTCGCGCTCGGCGGCGCGGACGTCGCCGTCGACGCGCTCGACGGCCTCGCGACGGCCTACCTGGCGTTGCCCCAGCTCGACGGCGGCATGCCGGACTACGGCGCGTCGCCCGACGGCTTCCTCGAGTGCGCGCCGGAGTCCCGCGGCCGTGACGAATGTTCGAGAGATTTTGGGTGGCATTCGTCACCGTCATGCTTGCTAGGTGCGTGCCGACCTACGTCCACGGCGTCGCGGCCTTGGGCGCCGCGAACGCGTGGATGCTCCGCGAGACCGCGGCGCTCCACCGAAAAGAGGGCAACGGAACGCGAGCGGCGTATCTCGAGCAGCTGGCCGCGGCGGCGTCGAACGCGACGCTGGGGCTCCTCGTCGAGGACGGCGGCTACTTTGAAGCGCGCTATCCGAACGAGACCGTGCCCGTGCGCACGTGCCTCGACTTCATCCACGTCGGCACGTCCATCCCCGGCGACGTCGACGCCGGCGCGCGAAAAGCCATGCGCGGCTTTTTTGATGAAGAGCTCCGCACGCCGGGCTGGATGCGGGCGCTGAGCCTGGACGACGCAGCGGCTCCCGACTCGGACCGCGCGGACCACGGGCCCCGCGGCGCCTGGGACGGCTGGGTCGGCCTCTCGGCGACGGCGCTGGGTTCGCCGCCGCGTCCCGTATCTCGGCGCGTCCCACCGCGATTCCCCCGTAGGCAACCTCGGCGACTATGCGGGCGCCCTGGACCTGCTCCGCGACGCCGGCGGCGTCCTGTCCGAGGGGCCTTTTGGCCAGGCGCACCGCGTCTACGGCGACAACAACACGGAGATGGTCCGGCCGCCGCGCAAGGGCGGCGACCAGGCCTACCTGGCGACCTGCGGGGTCACGCTCGCGTCGGCGGTGATCCGCACGCTCTTCGGCTTCGACCCGCCGGTACAGGGCGCGGCGGACCCGGCCGCGCTCCTCCGCGACGCGCGGACGCCCCGCGGCTTCGACGGCGTCCTCCGCCGCGTGCCCTACCGCGGCGCGCTCTACGACATCAAGAGCCGCAAGGACCGCGGGCTGGAGATCGCGCCGTCGTCGGCGTAGAGAGAGAGGGCGGTGTAAGGTGAGGTGTAAGGTGGTTCCCCTGGACAGCTCGATCTCACGAGGTTCAGCAGGCGCCTCCACTTGCAGTGGCAGATCGTCGCTCGTAGCGCACCTTGCACGCCTCGAATCATGTCGGAGACGCCGAGCGCGGATGCGGGGGCCCCGAAGTTGATGGACTGGCAGATCAAGCAACGCGAGTACGAGGTGAAGAAGGCGCGGGCGAAAGCGCTCAAGCTCCGCCTCACCTGCACGATCTGTGGAGAGAAGGCGAAGCTCAACTGCCCCTGCGGGACGACGCAGTGCGATCCCGGCGCAGAGGTCGGGGGCGGCGCGCTCTCGCGCCGCACGACGCGTCCCGGCGCGCCGTCACGCGCGACCCTGCCCGCGCCGCGAACGGGTCGGGGCGCGCTCGCGCCGCGCAACGCATCCCGGGCAGGTACTGCTCGACGGACTGTCAAAGAATCGATTGGCGCGACCGCGGCCACCGGACGGCGTGCAAGAAGATCCGGCACGAACGCGCCGCGGAGGCGGCCCGGGCCGAGGCGCCGCCATCTGCGCCCCCGCCCACGCCCGAGGTGGTCTACGGCCCCGCGCCGCGATCGCACGCCGACGAGGTCCGCGCGCGCATCGCCGCTGAGCACGAGGCCGCTCGCGCGCGGCGCGAGGCGAACCCGGAGCGGGCGCCGACGTCGGAGCGTTTCGGGTCGCGGTGCCCGATCTGCATGGAGGAATGGGACGTGAATGCGACGAACGTGCTTCTCATCTGTTGTTGCCGGCGGGTCTGCGACTCGTGCGCGAAGAAGTGTCGAGGCGAGCCGTGTCCTCTGTGTCGCTTGCCGTGCCCGGAAGATAAAGCGGAGCAGCTGGCACGGCTTCGTCGACACGTGGAGAACGATGTGCCAGAAGCGATCAATCATTTGGGCAACTTGTATCGCGACGGCCTATTTAGCTTCGCGAGATCAGACAAAAAAGCCGCCCGAATTTACAAACGCGCCGTGGAGCTCGGGGATGTGGAGGCTATGGTGAATCTTGGTGTATTATACAACAAACCAACTTTCATCAAAAGGGACAGAAAGAAGGCGAAGCAGCTGTATCGCGCTGCCGCAGAGCGGGGCGACGTACTAGGAATGCTTAACCTGGCAGAAATGATTCAGTTCGAGCCTGGTGGGGACCTGGACGAAGCGAAGCGATGGTTTGAACGCGCCGTTGCCGGAGGTCTGAAGGATGCGAAAAACGGTCTCGAGCATCTCCTCATGGCCCCCGCGCCCCCGACGGACGTCGAACTTCGTTTCAAAATCGGGGATTCGGTCGAGTGTTGCACAGGCACGAGCTGGTCCTCTGGCAACATCGTGGCGCTCTGGTACCGCCATGCGACGCTCCCCGCGGGTATCTACATGCCCTATCAGATCGAGCTGGAAGACGGCGAATTGATTTATGCGCCCAGGGACAGCGACGACTGTATACGAGCGCGACTCCGGTTCGCCATCGGCACGGAGGTGGAAGTTTTCAGCCAAGACAGCGATCATGACGAACCGGGTCCTGACGAGTTGGTCCCTGGCTCCTGGGCCGCCGGAAAGGTCATCGACACGTGGGTTAACTTTGAGCCTGCCGAACACGAACGCGCTCGAGCGCGTGAAAATCATCTCGATGAGGAGGAGTTATGCGCGAAGTACGAGGTCGAGTATGAGGAAGGAAATTGTGGATTTGTGCTTTACGACGACGACTTATCCATCCGCCTTCCCCCGAGCAGCCAGGAGACTTCCGAGGCGGACGTCCTCCGCATGTACCACAGCCTGGGCCTGAGCCACTCGTAACAGCCCATTGGACGCCCTAGGCGGAGGGCGCGCACCCCCGTTGATTACGGGTAAGATCACTATACTAGCACGTAGCGACTCACTGGCGACCTCGTCTGCCCCGCGGCGGCGGGACTCGGATCCGGGGATCGCGCGGATGACGGAATGGATGCCGTCACTGGATGGACGTGAGTGTTGCTAGTGATCGATGCATCGCTCGAACCGACGGCGTGCGCCGACGACGACTACGCCTTTCACTTCTTCTTCGGCGTCGGCGCGCGGTGCGGCCGAAGCGAGCGGCGACGCTTCGCGGCCGCGGGCTTGGGCGCGGCCTTCTTCGCCGATGCCGGCTTCTTGACGGCGGACTTGGGCTTCTTCGCCGACGCCGGCTTCTTCTTAGCTGAGGCCTTGGCCTTCGGCGTGGCCTGCTTGCGAGGCGTCTTGTGAAGGGGATTTTTGATCGTCACGTCCTTCTGCTTCCGGCTCCCGAAGAGCGCTTTAATCTTCGAGATGATACCCATATTTACACGACGAGAAGGTGTGATGTGCGGTGCTCTTGGCAGGCGGTTTTTAGATGGCGTTGCGGCGCGGCAGGGCGACGCGGCGTTTTTGAAGACTGCGCCGCCGCTGGCAAAAAATCGGCGAGCGCGAGCACCTCGAGACCTCCCATGCTTGCCCGCTTTACACCTCCCGAAACCGCCGCAACCCGCCCGGAAACCCCAACAAAAGAAGCAGCTAGTCCTAATGTGTGTGATTTAAGATCCCGCGACGCCCGAGAAGACGACTCAGGGCGGCGACGCGGCGGCCGCGCTGCTCAGGACGGGAAAATGCTCGTGGAACTTGAAGGCGACGTCGAGGCCCCGGGTCGCGCCCCCGCCGGCCTGCTCGCGGACGATGTTGACGCGGTTCGCGACGGCGACCTTCATGAGCGCGCGGAGCTCGGCGCCGTCGACGTCCGCGCCCGCGAGCGCCGCCGCCGGGTCGCCGATCTTCGCGGCCTGGTCCAGCAGCTGCTTCGCGTTCTGGAAGAGGTCGCTCGCCGAGTCCGCGAGCCGCCCCGCGGCGCCGCCGCGCTGCGCGCCCGCGACGCGCTCGTAGTCCGCGAAGCTGACGTGCGGCGGGTCCGCGAAGCACGAAAAGTGCGCGAAGCGCTTCGCGAAGCGCAGCGACGCGGCGACGTAGACGGCGTCGTCGTCGTAGCCCGGGTCCGCCGCGCGCGCGGCCGCGTTCGCGTTCGCGCACAACTGGTGGAGCCCCCGGCAGAGGCACCGCTTCGCGCGGAGCACGGCGTCGCACGCCGCGTCGCGGTCGTCGGCGAGCTTCTCGAGGGCGGCGTCGGCGTCGCTCAGCGGCGGCGCGTCGGGCTGGCGCGCGAGCGTGTCGCGCATGACGACGCGGTGCCGCGCGGCGGACGACGCGACGGTGCCGCGCGCGGCCAAGAGGTACTCCCAGTACCAGAAGACCTGCTCGAGCTCCTTGGGCGACGCGATGAGCTCGAGGTGGACGTCTAAAGCGAGGCACTGCTCCATGAGGAGCAGCGAGTGGCGCAGCGCCCAGTTGTAGAGGTACTGGACCTGTGTGCAAATCGACCAGTGAGCTGGGACGTCGGGGCCAAACTTCAGAATTCTCTAGCTCGGTCAAATCGAAGTCGATTCGGCTGATTTTTGGACGAATCGATTGCTCTCAGCGAGTTCTCGAAGCACGGCGGAAGTGATCGTGTCAAAACATTCGAATACGCTCACATTGAAGTCGGGTTGAAGATTTGATTTGCACACAGTACTGGACGTCGACGCGGTTCCGGTCGCCGCCGAGGCCCAGCGCCGCCGCGCACAGCCCGTCGGCCTCGATGCCGTCCTGGACCAGGGCCGCCCAGTCCAGCAGCAGGTTGGGCAGCCGCGCGCGCAGGCGCGCGCGGTTCGCCGTGGCGACGCGCGCCGCGTCCAAGGTCGCGCGCGCGGCGCGCGCGGCGAACTCCGCGCCCGGCCGCGTCGACAGGATGCACGACGGCGCGCCCGCGCTGAGCAGCGAGTCCGTCACGAGGGAATAGACGGAGCACTTCTTGGCGCCCTTGCCGAGCACGACGGAGGACGCGTGGACGCCGAAGTCGTCGTGGCTCAGCAGCTGGCGGAGCCGCGCGCCGTCGCCGCCGAGCTCGAGCGCCGCGAGCGACCGCGGCAGGCAGAGGCGCCCGCCGCCCCGGTCCTCGGAGCCCACGAGGTCCACCAACCGCAACACGCGCAGGTGGCCGTGCTCCGCGTAGCGGCCCTGGAGCGCCTCGGGGACGCGCGCGCCGTCCGGCGACGAGAACCGGAAGCCCGCGAGCTCGCGGCGCAGGTCCAGGACCCGCAGCAGCCCCGACGCGAGGCGCCGCTTGCCCGCGCGGCTCTCGGCGCGCTCCGCGTAGGTCGCGTAGCCCCCCTCCTTGATCGCCGCGCCGCGCGTCGCCGAGCTCTCGTCGCGGCACGGACCGAACGCGGCGTCGCCCGCCGCCGCGTCCGCGGCGCTCCGGTCGCGGCCCTCGGCGTCGCCGCCGCCGTTGAGCGCGTCGACCATGGCCTCGAGCACCGTCGCGTTCGACGACTCCGTGTTGAGCATGGCCGCGAGGCCCTCGACGAGCAGCCGCCGGTGCCTCACGTGCCGCGCGGCCGCGTCCGCGTCGGGCCCGCCCAGAGCCTCGAGCCGCTCCTCGGCCGCCAGCGCCAGGGCCCGCGCGCGGTCGTCCGTGCCGACGCCGGACCCGGACGCGCCGCTCGACGCGCAGAAGTCCTCCTCCTCGTAGATGTCCGCGCGGAGCGCGGCGACGCGCGCGGCCTCCAGCGCCCAGAGCGAGCACGCGACGGCCGCGACGACGGCCGCCGTGCCCGCCGAGTCGTCGACGCTCCGGGCCGCGTCGAAGACGGGGTCCCGCGCGTAGAAGCACGTGAGCACGGACTCGTGCGCGGACGCGCCCGCGAACCACGCGACCTCGAGCGCGAGCAGGCGGTCGAGCACGCGGAGCGCGGCGCCCAATTCGAGCCGCAGCGGGATCGTGCCGGCCCGCAGCCGCTCCTCGACCGACGGCTGCGGCGCCTCGTTGCCCAGCGCGTCCATCTTCGGGTCCAGCAGCTCGCAGGCGCTCATGGACTCGAAGAGGCTGAAGGTGTCGGCGCTGAGCAGCTCGTCGATTGTGAACGACGACGCCGCCGCCGCGACGTCGTCGGTGATGTCCTGCCAGTCCGTGGCGTCCGACGACGGGGTGGCGCTTGGCCCAGGAGCGAAGGACGCCATGCTGCCGGCGAGCAACCAGGCTGCAGGCTAATGTTGCCGTCGCGACTAGTCAGGCAAATCGAGGGCAGCAACAGCTTCGGCAGCAGCCCGATCGCGGCGCGATGTCTAGTCTTGCCGAGATTGCGAGCCACGGTCAAGTTGGTAAATTACGCAAGTTTCTTAGGCAGCGTCCAGGTATGAACTTAAAGAAAGGGAAGAAAGGCCAGAGGGCTCTCTACGCCGCCGTTTGGCGAGGACACGCCGACTGCGTGAAAGTCCTGCTCGACGCGGGTGTTCCGGTGAATAGCCCTATACCTTCTGGTCGTTTACCGCTTGGAGCCGCGGCGGCTTGCTGCGCAACCGGCGAGTTGAAGGTCAAAAATGAAAAGGCTCGCCGCCGCCGCGCGATCGTCGACATGCTCATCTCCGCTGGCGCCGATGTCGATCAGACGGATGATGAGGGGATGGCGGCGTTGGATTATGCGGCTTTTTACGGCCCTGCCGTCGGAGCCCGTCGAGACGTAATCTTAGCGCTCCTCCGCGCTGGAGCCAGCGATTTGCCTCAACAACCTCAGAAGCCTCAACATTTACTACCTAACTGTTATTCTCGGCGAACATCCCCCGCGATGCAAGCAGGTATTTCCAAGCACGAGTCCTCCTACGCGTTGATCGACAAGTTCCGCGAGGCCGGCGGCTACAAAAAGTTCGCGGAAAATCATCGCCGCGTCCTCAGCAGCATCGTCTCCAAGTGCGCGCGCGCGTGCACGGGCAGCCCCTCCTTTCGCACCGACGCCGCGGGCCACGTCGTCGACTTCTGGTGTCCTTTCGGCGGCCACTAAGAAGCAGGTGTTACAGAGGGACCCACCCGCGCGCGAGAACCGTGCGGCCTCACGCGTTCGTGATGGGCATGAGGGGCTTGCGGGCCGGCGCGCCGTCGAGGCGCTTCGCCGGCTTGGGCGCCGCGAGCGCCGGGAGCGGGCTCGGGGGCGGGTCCGGCGCGTCGAGCGCCGGGAGCGGGCTCGCGTCGGCGCTCCGGTTCGACGTCGGCGGGTCCTCCTCGGGCTCCTCCGTCTCCGGCGCCTCCGCGCCGAGGAGCAGCGGGAGCGCGGCGCCGTCGCCGTCGCCGTCGTCCGCGCGCGGGTCCTCCCACTGCGTGTGCCCGGACGCGATGTGCTCGTAGTAGGGGTGCTGGTTGTCGTGGCAGAACAATTTCTGCCACTCGTCGCCCTCGGCCGTCGCGAAGAGCTCGAGGGGCGGCGCGGGCGCGTCGTCCGCGGCCGAGAAATCCGTCGGTTCGCCGTCGAAGCCGTACTCGTCGATCAAGTTCGCGATGGCCGCGTCGCGCTTCGAGCGCGCGACGTCGCCCGGCGTGAGGCCGTCGTGGTTCTTCGGCGAGGGGTCGCAGGCCGTCTGGAGCAGGAGCCGCGCGCAGCGGAGCGCGCCGACGCGCGCGGCGACGTGCAACACGACGTCGCCGCCGTCGTCGCGCGCCTCCAAAACGTCGTCGCCCGCGGCGTCGAGGAGGACCGCGAGGACGTCGCGGCCGCCGTCGCCCCGCGTCTCCAGGAGCACGTGGGCCGGCGTCTTGCCCGCGTTGTCGCGGACGCGCGCGTCCGCGTGGTGCTCCAACAGGAGCTCCGCGAGGTCGACGCGCCCGAGGCGCGCGGCGACGTGGAGCGGCGCCTCCGTGCGGCCCGAGCGGTCCTCGCACTGGGCGAGCGCGTTCGCCGCGACGGCGTCGGCGCCGGACGCCATCATGCCCGCGAGCGCCGCGCGCGCGGCCAGGGCGTCGCCGCGGCGGAGCGCGTCGACCAACGTCGCGCGCGGGCTCTTCTCCGCCTCCTCGGGGATGTCGGCGTCGAAGTGGCGCGTGCGCCGCCCCCGCGAGCCGCCGGACCGCGACGACGCCGGCCCGCCGGACCGCGACGACCGCGTCGACGACGGCGTCGAGTCGCGCGAGTCGCCCGACCGCGAGGACGCGAGCGCGACGGACCGCACGCTCAGGTCGTCGTCGACCTGGGGCTGCTCCGAGTCCTCGGAGAAGCGCAGGGCCCGCTCGCGCTGGAGCATGGCGACGACGGCGCGCAGGCCCCGCTTCCAGGCCCTGGCGTCGCGGTCGTCCTCGGCCGCGACGTCGAGCGTCCGGTCCTTGGACACGAGGGACCAGCAGAGGTCGGCGACGGGCAGCGTGCGCTTCGCCGCCGCCTGGACCCACCAGGCCGGCGTCTGGTGGCCGCCGCGCAGCTCGAGCACGTCCTCGAGGCTCAGGGACCGGTCGCCCTGCGCGGACACGGACTCCGACGCCGTCGTCGCGCGGCTCGTGCACCACGTGAGCACGACCTCGTCGGGCCGCCCGGCGCCGCCGCGGCGCAGGGCGACGCGGAACCAGCGCTTCTGGGGCATGACGCCGCTCGACGAGAAGGGCACCTTCCAGAGGAAGCCGCCCTGGCGCAAGCGCGGGGGGAAGACGTCGAGCGCGGCCGCGAGCAGGCCCAGCGAGTCCCTGGCGCCCGAGGACGTCGACCGCCCGGACCGGAAGGGGCCCGGGTTCACGGGCGCGAAGAAGGGCACGCGCGGCGCCGCCGAGTTCTCCGGCGACGCCCGCGGCTCGCCGCCGACCCATACGGGCGACGCGCCGAGCGTCGACAGCGACGGCCGGCGGCTCGTCGCCGTCGGCGTCTGCCAGGCGCGCTCGCTCTTCTGGAGCTCGCGCTGGAGCTCCGCGTTGCGCCGCCGCAGCGACGCGAGCTCCTCGACGACGGGGCTCGACGCCTCGCGCCGCGGCTTCTCGGCCGAGCGCGCCTCCGGCGACGCGAAGGGCGGCGACTTGAAGGGCGACTTCGCCGGCGGCGGCACGGGCGGCGTCGGCGACAGGGCGCCCTGCGGGTCCGGGCGGCGCGCGCCGGCCCGGCGGCCCGCCAGCGACTCGTGGCGCATCGCCTCGTTCTCGAGCCGCAGCCGCTGTATCTCGCCCTCCATGTGCGACTTCATCTCCAGCGCGGCGAGGGCGATCTCCTCCACGGTCCCGGCGTCGGCCGTCTTCGCCGGCAGTCTTTTACGCAGCAGCGACTGCTTCTGGACGATCTCGACGGGCACCTCGCTGTCGAGCACGTCGTCCATGGGACCGACGCGCTCCGACGACGCCTTCTGGACGTCGTTTTTCGTCACCGTTTCCTCCGGTAGTGCGGGCTCCATGGGCCGCGGCAGGCCGCGGCGGCGGTTGTGACGATGTCCGGCAGCGCTGCGACGACGCGTAAGACGGTTCTCGACGGGCAGCCTCACTCGAATAAACCGTCTTGCGTGGGTGCATGTTGCTTGGCGAGTGCAGACTTTGTGCGGCACGGTTTGCGATGTGCCTCTGTTAGGAGGCCCTCCCCGCGTACCGTCACCCATGCAGGACGCTCTGCGCGCCGTCAAGGAAGCCTGGGGCGCAGAGCGCTGGGCGGAGCTCGACTCCTCGACGAAGACGAAGCTATGGACGCTGAACATGAAGCAGGAAGACGGCTGGCGGCCGCCGGCGTTGCCTGGCGCGGCGCCCGAGGAGCCGGCAAGCGCGGCGCCCGAGGAGCCGCCGAGCGCGGCGCCTGAAGTGCCGCCCAGCGCGGCGCCCGAGGAGCCGCCCAGCGCGGCGCCTGAAGTGCCGCCCAGCGTTACGCCCGAGCCGGCGGCCGAAGACGGCGCGGCGCCGGAGCCGGACGAGGAGGACGACGGCCTCGCGGGCCTCGTCGCGTCGCTGGCGCTCGAGCCGGCGGCCGCCGAGCCGGAGGCCGCGACCGCGGTCCCCGACGAGCGGGCGGAGGACGCGCCCGCGGTCCCGGAGGAACCGCCGACCGCCGCTCCGGACGAGGCGCCGACGCCCGTCGACGAAGCGCCGACGACGACCGAAGCGCCGAAGGAGGAGCCGCCGCAATCAATCGAAGCACCGCCGCCGGCCGCCCCCGACGACGACGACGACGACCTCGTTTCCGCGCTGTCGTCGCTCGGGCTCGGCCGCGACCCGAAGCCCAAGCCCGCGCCGTCGCCGTTCCGCCGGGAGCCGACGGGCCCCGCGTGGGCGTCGCTGCGCGACTACCAGCGGCGCCTCGTGCTCGACGCCGAGGCCGCGCTGCGGAGCCCCGGCAACCGCACGGAGGCGCGGCCCTTTGCGTCCGCGCTCCTGTCGCTGGCCACCGGCGGCGGGAAGACGCGGGTCGCCGCGGCGCTCCTCGAGCGCCTCTGCGGCGGGCGGCGCGCGCTCTTCGTCGTGAACCGCACGGTGCTCGCGGCGCAGACGCGGCGCGCGCTCCGCGACTTCGCGGCCGTCGACGAGCGGGACGACGGCTTCAGGAAGCCCTGGGGTTCTCCCGACGAGTGCGACGCGCGGCCGCGCGTGACCGTGGCGACGATCCAGGCGCTGCGCGCGAGCGGCGCCGCCGAGGCGGGCGGCCTCGACTTCGACGCGGTCGTCGTCGACGAGGCGCACTCCGCGGCGGCCGACAGCTACCTGAGCCTGCTGTTCACGGGCCTCGCGTCCAAGCCGCGCTGCGTGGTCATCGGGCTGACGGCGACGCCCTTCCGGCTCTCGCGGGACGCGGTGCTCGGGAGCGCCTTCGGCGGTTCGGTGGCCGGGCCGCAGATCCGCGACCTCGTCGCCTCGGGCCACCTCGCGAGGCCCGACGTCGTCGGCCCGACGCCCAAGGACCGCCTCGCGGTCCGCGCCCTGCGGCCGCGCACGTCCAAGTCCGCCAAGGAGGACCGGGCCCTCGACGACGCGGACGCGGTCCGTCTGGCCGTCCGCTGCTGGGCGCGCGTCGCCGCGGACGTCGAAAACGCGACGGCCGTCGCCTTCTGCCGCGACGTGAAGCATTCGTTGGCCCTCCGCGACGCGCTCCGGGCCGCGGGGTTCCGCGCGGAGCACGTCGACGGCTCGACGAAGGAGAAGGCGCGGGGTAGGGTCCTCGGCCTCCTCGCGGACCGAAACGTCGACGTCGTCACGAACGCGGCGCTCCTCTGCGAGGGCTTCGACGAGCCGTCGCTCTCCGCCGTGCTCCTCCTGCGGAAGACGGAGTCGCCCGCGCTCTACGCGCAGCAGGTCGGCCGCGCGCTCCGGGGCCACCCGGGCAAGGACCGCGCGGTCGTCGTCGACGTCGCGGGCAACTCGCGGCGCCACGCGACGGCGCTCTTCGGCGACGCGGCGCGCGCGGACCGCGACGACGGCGGGGCCCTGGCGAAGGCGCTCGCGGAGAACGCGGACGCGGCGCCGGCCGCGCCGAAGAAGGGCAACCGCCAGGCGAGCGCGCCGCCGCCGCCGCCGCCGGGCGGCCTCGTCGCGCTCGGGCGGCGCGGCCCGGGGTTGGTTCGCGGGAAGACGGTGGGGTAGGTTTATTAGGAGGTTTGGCTTACCATCCTGTTTCGACTCGGTCTCTAGATGCGGTCGGATGCGACGGATGCCGGCGCAAAAATTACATAGGGGGGCGCGTGTGCCTCAACACAAACACGACATCGGCCGATCTGCCGGTGCAAAATCTCTGTCTCCTCCCCTCCCCTCCACGCTGGTTCGCCTCCTTTGGCCCTACAAGCGTTCAGAGCGGGCGCTTGGGCTGGGCGTCGGAGTAGCGTTTGCGCACGTCTGGGCAGCGCTCGCACGCGTCGGGGGTCGCGCACGGCCAGACAGCTCTCGAAACGGGCCCATTTTGGTTGAGTTCCCGTAACGCGAAGTTCCGCGCGGCGAATTTGCGGCCACGCGTCCCCCGCGCCCCGCCATGAGCCACCCCGCGCTGAAGCGCGCCCGGGTGATGTACCCGGAGGTGGGCGACATCGTCGAGGCGCTCTGGGACGGCGGGAGCTGCTACTACCTCGGCACGATCACCGCCGTCATCCCGCCGAAGACGTCGAAGCGGACGCCCAAGTTCGACATCCACTACCACGACGGCGAGACGGAGCTCGGCGTCGACTGGGACCTGCTGCGGCCGCCGAGCGACGGCAGCGGGCGCGACTGGACCGTGCCGCGCGACGGCGAGGCCGAGGCCGAGCCCGAGCCCGCGGCGCCGGCGCGGCCCGCGCAGAGCCACCCCTGCGAGAGCTGCGGCCGCGTCTTCACGACGGCCCAGGGCCGCGCGGCGCACCGGCGCTTCGCCGTCGAGTGCGGCGGCGGCGTCGAGAAGAAGAAGAAGCCGCCGCCGCCGAAGCCCAGGGCGCCGCGCGCGCCGAAGCCGAAGCCGCCGCCGCCGCCCGCGCCCGCGCCGGAGCCGCCCGCGCCCAGGCCGGAGAAGCGCCCCCTCGTCCTCAGCGACAGCGACAGCGACGACGACGTCATCCTCGGCGAGGCCTGCCACGACATCCGCGCGGCGTCCGCGCCGCCGCCGCTGACGGCGTCCGGGCGGCCCGGCCGCGCGGCCGCGGCCGGCGCGGCGGCCGCGGCGGCGGCCGCCGGCGGCGGCAACCACCGGTCCCTGAAGCGGCGCGTCGGCCTCGACGACGACACGACCATGCTCTTCCTCGCGCCGCCGCCCGTCTACGAGCTCGCGGACGGCACGCCCGTCGAGGGCCCCACGAAAGAATCCGCGCGCATCGTCCGCCGCCTCGTCAAGAGCGAGGAGACGACGCTGGACCTCGACGTCGTGCGCCTCGCCCTGGACACGGACCGCGCGACGAACCAGCAGGACCACGGCCGCCTCGGGGGCATGCTCGCGGGCCGCATCGGCTCGAACAAGTACGTCGCCGAGTACGCGACGGACTGCCGCGCCAAGTGCCGCTACCACAAGTGCAAGGCGGCCCTGCGCATCGGCGAGCCGCGCATCGGCAAGATCCCGCCGCGCGTCAACGAGAAGCAGAACAAGCGCGTCCACTGGTACCACCCCGCGTGCATCTTCGAGTCCTTTAAAAAAGCCTCGAAGCGCACCAAGGTCATCGAAAAGCCTGACGACCTCGAGGGCTTCGACGCTCTACGGCTCTACGACCAGGACGAGATCCGCCGCATGATCGCGAACCACCAGCCCGACGGCGAGCAGAAGGCGCCGGAGTCGTCGCTCGAGGATTTGGCCGCGATGGCGCTCTTCGGCATGGTCGGCGCGGCGAAGAAGCCCGCGGACGGCGAGCCCTCGGACTCGGACTCCGACGACTCCTCCGCGGCGCCGACGCCCGCCGAGGTTTTTTCCGGAACGACGCCCGCCGACGTCTTCTCCGCCGCGGCCAAGGCCTTCAACGCCGCGCCCGCGGAAAGCGGCGGCGTCGCCGCGCCCGCGGAAAGCGGCGGCGGCGACGCCGCGCCGGCGCCGGCCAACGCGCCGCCGCTCGAGCCGGCGGCGCCGGGCGTCCTGCTCTCCAAGTCCTTCATGATCTCCGGCGAGCCGGCGGCCGAGCCCGACGCGCCCGAGGCCGCGCCCGAGGCGGCGCCCGAGGACGACGCGGCCGAGGAGGCGCCGAAGCCGCCGTCGTCGCCGCGGTCGCTCGCCGCGGCGTCGATGCTCGCCGGCGTGCTCGACGCGCCCGCGGCGCCCGCCGCGCCGGCGCCGGCGGTCCCGCCGCCCGCGGCGGCGGCGCCGCCGCCCGTGGGCCTGGGCTCCGGCGTCGCCCACATGCTCGCGGCCTACGTCGCGTCGCCCGTCGCGCTGCCGCCCGCCGCCGCGAACGCGCTCGCGGCGCCCGTCGACGAGCAGCTCGCCGCCGCGAACGCGCTGGCCGCGGCGGCGAGCGGCGCCCGGGCGCCCGCGGCGCCGCGGCCGGTCATCGACACGGCGGCGGCGGCGGGCGCGCCCGGGCGCGGCG
>NW_008705566.1:2153964-2205806 GCF_000186865.1 Aureococcus anophagefferens | reverse complement strand
CGCCGCCGCCTCTGGCCGCCGCGCCGCCGCCTCTGGCCGCCGCGCCGGTGCCGCGGCCGCCGCCGGTCGCGCCGCCGCCCGAGGTGAAGCTGCCGCAGCTATGCGACGTCGCGGCGCTCACGGCCGCGAACCTTCTTTCCATCGGCTCCGCCGTCGAGCAGCGCTTTGAAAAACTCAAGGGCGCGCTCGACACGTGAGCCCCTCCCCTCCGCGTTTTTAGATGCTAAGGATGAGTCCTTACGTCTCCTCGAGCAGGTGCCGGTGCTGCAGCCGCGGCACGGCGCGCTCGGGCTGCGACTTGAGGCGCGCCGCGACCGCCGCCTTCGACGCGAAGTCGCGCACGAGCGCGAGGAGGTCGTCCGGGTGGACCACCGACGCCGCGCGGGCGTCGTCCGCCTCCGGCGGCGGGTCCGGTCGCCGCGGCGGCGGCGGCGGCGCCTCGTACGCCCGGACCTCCTCCGCGGCGTCGCGCTCCGCTTTGGTCGAGTTCTTCGACGTCAGCCTTCGCCGCCGGCCCCAGGCGATGATCGAGAAGCGCGGGCCGCCTAATTTCTTGCTGCGGAGCTTCGGGATTCCATGAAGGAACGCCTCGTTCGTCGACGATCCGAACGCGAACACGTCGCCGTCGCGCTGGGGAAAGGAAAACTCATAACCGCCGGCGCCGTGGCGGAAGGCCAAATCCCTCGCGTCGCCGAAGCTCGCGCCCATGGTAAAATCCTCCTTGGCGTCGCCGCAGTACGCGTGGGAGTCTCGGTGGAACGGCTTCCAGTCGCCGCCGTCGCGGTAGAAGTTCAGCCGCGTCGCGAAGACGTCGACGTCGAACTCGCGGGACAGCTGGGCCACCACTGAAGAAAAAGTCCGCGAGAACGACGGCGACTCGTGCTTGAGGTGCCTGCTCCACGACACGACGCCGCCCGACGCGTGCCGCGAGAGCTCCTCGGCGAGCCTCAGCGCGGTCCCGAAGGCGTCGCCCGCGAGCAGGCCCGGCGCGTAGACGCAGTCGCCCTCGAGGCACTTCTCCGCGTCGCTGAGCAGGCGCGCGTCGACGAGGCACCGCTCGGACCGCGCGAGCTGCGCCCTGATGAGCGCCGCGCCCGCGTTCCACGGCGCCGCGGCGGCGGGCGGAGGCGCCGCCGCGGCTGGCGGAGGCGCCGCCGCGGCGGGCATCGCCGCGGCGGGCCCCGCCGCGCCGTCGTCGTCGTCGACCCAGGCGCTCTCGTCGAAGAAGTAGCGCGCGTCCTTGTGCGACGACGCCGCGGCGCGCTTCGCCGCGCGGTTCGGCGCCCTCGGAAGCGGCGGCGGCGGCGCGACGTCGTCGCACGGCGCCGCCGCGACGTCGCTCGCGCGCGCGCCGACGGCCGTGCCGCGGCGGTTCGCCGCGAGCGCCGGCCGATCCGCGCGCGCCTTCTTCTTCGTCGCCGTCTTCGTCGCGTCGGCCTTCTCCTTCCAAGCTTCCTGGTTCTGGTCCGACGTCGTCTTTTTGTGGACGTGGACGAGGCGCACGCTGGACGACTTGCCCTTGGTGGGCATCCAGAGGCTCGAGCCCTCGGCGCGGACCCAGCCGTCGACGTATTCCGCGACGACGCCGGTCGCGCCCTTGGGCACGTGGACGCCGCCGGACTCGACCCAGCGCCGCGACGGCCAGGACCGGCAGCCCGTAAAGTGCGTCACCTCCCAGAGCGCGCCGGCCCATGACTCCTCCTCTTCTTCCGGCTTCGCGACGGTCTCGTCCGCCGCCGCCGCGGGCGGCGCCTCGACGACGTCGTTGAGCGCGTCGCGCGCCGAGTCGACGATCTCGAGCATCGAATCGCCTCGGGCCGCCGCGGCGACGCGCGACCGCTCCGACATGGGGCCGCGCCAGGCCTCGATGCTCGTGCGCCACTTGCCGCCGTCACAGGCCAGTCGCAAGGTCATCGATGCGCCGTCGGAGCGCAGCCGCACGTCGATGCGCTCCAGCAGCGCGTTGTCGCCGCTCGAGCGCTGCACGTCGACGTCGTCGGCGTACATCGCTTCGAGCAGCTCGAGCTCGTCGTCCGCATCCATGCTCTCAATCAAGGCGCAGTCGGAGGCATCGCATTCGAGCCGCCTTCGAATGGCCGCCGGGTCTGTGCGGCCCGCCGCGCCGCGCCGTACGCCGCCGTCGCCCGCGCCAGGCCTCGCGCCCGGCCTCGCACGCACCACACACCACGCTACCACGCGCCGCCCCCGTCGTCGTCCGCCCAGGCCGCCACGTCGGCCTTGATCGTCGCGACGACGTTCGTCGCGATGGCGTCGAGGACCCGCCCTTGCTCGTGGCACCAGTCGGGCGCCGCGTCCCAGACGGGCCCGACGATGGGTTCGTTGTCGACGACGCCGACGCGCGGCGCGTGCTTCGCCGCGACCCGCCGCAGCACGGCGTTGTACGCGTCGGCGACGGGCGGGAGGCGGTGGTCCAGCGCTGGGCACCTGCGATGGGTACGATGCGCCCGTGAGCACAAACAAGCCTGCTCGATAGAAAGCCGGACGCACCAGAGTCGGATGCAGCCGAGCGGGCTGTAGCCCGTCGTCATGAGCCAGACGGGCCGCCGCGTGAGCGACGTCGCCAGGAGGCAGAACGCGTCGAGGTCCGCGGCGAAGCCGCGCAGCGGCGTCGCGAAGCCGCGCGCGCCCGCGTCGCCGACGGCCGCGGCCTCCCACTGGCCCCAGGTCGCGACGACGCGGCACCGCGTCGCGCGCGCGGCCGCGAGCAGGTTCCGCACGAACGCGGGCTCGTGGACGTCCCGCGCGTAGAGCGACTCGACGTAGCGGCAGCGGAAGAGGACGTCGCAGACCTTGCGCGCGTGGCTCGCGCCGACGAGGCACACGGACGGGCCCCGGCGCGCGCCCGTGTCGTTCCGCGGGCGGAACGCGAGGCGGTCCGCGGGCGGCGCCGCGAACCAGCGGTAGGGCGCGAAGCGCGCGAGGCCCTGGGCCGCGTCGACGGCTTCCGCCGCCAGCCCGTCGCAGTAGGCCCGCTCGCAGGTCTTGTGGCCGCAGACCTGGTACCGCGTCCGCGCGAAGCCGCCGCCGCCGCCGCCGTTGATCCAGGCGCTCCCGCGCGTCGCGGCGAGCGACGGCCGGCCGGGCGCGGCGGCGAAGGACGCGAAGCCGGCGAAGACCGTCGCGTCCGGCGGCCGGTTCGCGCAGGGCCAGTCGTCGGCCCGCGTCCGATTCTCGAGGACCGCCGCGGCGTCGATGGCGTCGACGAGCCGCAGCACCTCGACGAAGTAGCGGCCCGTGAGCGGCGCGTCGAACTTGGCGCGCAGCCGCGCGCCCGCGCGCTCGACGACGCCGGCGACGAGCGCCGGCCCGGACGCGCGCGCGACGTAGTACGAGTACGGCCCGTCGGCCTTCGTCGCGGGGAACGACACGGTCGCGTTGCGGCTCGCGACGACCTCGAGCGACTCCATGATCTTTTCGGCGCCGGCCATGGCCGCCGTCGAGTGGACGGCCTCCGCCGCCGCGGCGAGGAGTAGGAGCAGCCCGAAGCGGGCTGCCATCATGGCTTCATGCACTCACAAGGAGCTCAAAGCGGGCGGCCAACGGCTCATGCTTTGAAGTGACGCTCCGCACCGGTCATCGCGCTCGCGCGGCCGCCGTGCGCCTAGGAAGGACGGCTCAAGGGGCTGCCCATACGTCGGCCGAGGCCTTCAACGACGCGCATTGAAGCGATGCTGAAGCAAGGTGAAGTCGGGATCGAAGCGATGATGGACATGTCCTAGCGGTCGCTCTGCGCGATGCATCTGCAGCTTCCCCTGGTCCTCCTCGCCGCGCGCGTCGCGGCGCTCCACGCGCCGCCGTCGGCGCTGACCTCGCCGCGGTGCACCGCGCGACGGGCGAGCGCCCAGCCCGTGGCCTCGAAGCCTTCGAAGGACCCGTCGACGGCGCCGCCCGGCGCGCATCGATGCCGCTGGTGCGGCGGGACGTTCGTGTCGCGGAACGCCGTCTTCCGCCACCTGCGCGAGGCCGAGTCCTGCCGCGCTTCGGCGACGGCGGAGGACGCGCGCGCCCGGGAGGCGATCTTCGCGCGCGCCCGGGACTTCACGACGACCTTGCTCGTCGGCTACGTCGACGCGTCCGGCGCGGACGCCGAGCGGCTCGTCGCCGCGGCGACGGGCGCGTCCAGGACGACGCGCGCGTCGTCGTCCAAGGCCCGCGGCCGGTCCGCGGCGCTCGAGAGCGAGCTGCGGGCCGCGTCGCGCGACGTGATTTCGATCACGGCGCCCGCGCCCGTCGCGTCCACGGCCGACCTCAACGCGCGGCTCCCGCCCAACGTGCGCGTGCTCGACCGCGCCGACGGCGAGCGCGTCCACGCGGAGGCGTCGGCGACGCAGCGCGCGTACCACTACCTCGTGCCGCTCTCGTGGCTCGGCGTCGAGAGGGCGGGGGGTTTAGTGGGCGAAGAGATCGGAGCGTCGCGCGGCAAGTTCGGCGCGCTGGGCACGGCGCACGTGTCGCGGAGCGACGGCGGCCTGCCCGAGGACGTGCGCGCCGCGCTCCAGGGCTTGAAGGCCGCGCTGAAGGAAGCAACTCGGACCAAGGGCGCGTGGCACAACTTCGCGGACCCGTCCCTCGACGGCGGCCTGCTGTCGCCGTTCTCCGCGGCGACGCGGACGCGGCTCCACCGCTGCCGCGCGGCCGAGCTCGTGGAGGTCGACGGCGCGACCTTCGCGCGCGCCCGCGTCCTCTTTTTTTTTCGACCGGAAAGCCCCGCAACATCGCGCGACTCGTTTTTTCCCACCGAGGAGCGCGACACGCAAACGAGGGCGAGAGGCACTCGCGCCGGCGAATCCGCCCCCCGGCCCCTTTCGGACTGGCCGCGGCGGGCCTACGTTTACCCGGTGCACAGGTCGTCGTCGAGGTAAGAGGCCGCGGCTTTTTGCGGCAGCAGGTCCGGCGCGTCGTCGCCGTCGCCGTGCTCGCCGCGCGCGGCGCGCTGCCGGCGGACGCCTTCGAGGTGCTCACGCGGCGGGACGTTGTGCTGCCGACGCCCCTGCCGCCGGACCTGGCCTATTTCGCGGGCGCGCGCTACGACTTCGTCGAAAAGCGCGGCGCCGGCGACCTCTTCGCGGGCGGCGGCGCCACGGACGCCTGGCAGCGCGACCTGCGGAGCGCCGTCGCCGCGCGGTCGTCGGCCGCCTGGCTCCGCGACTTCGAGGCCGGCGAGGGGCCGGCGCTCCGCGCGGAGCTCGCGGCGCTCGCCCGCGACGGCCTCGACGCGGTCGTCGCCGCGGAGAGCGACGCCGACTTCCTCGACGCCGCCGACCTGTCGCCGGCGCCCGCGGTCTACGGAGACGCGCTCGCCGAGCTGCGGCGCGCGTCCGACTCGGGCCGGTGGCCAAAAACGTCGCTCGCGCGGTCGAAGCTGATCAAGCCCGGCGACGACGCGGCGTCGTTCACGCTGTCGCGCGGCGGCGGCGGCTCGCGCGCCGACGCGCTGTTTCCGGCGCTCGCGGATGCCGTCTTCGCGTTGGAGGAAGCCATCGCGCCGGGCCGGCCGCCGTCGACGCGCTGCGCGGTGAACCGGCGCGCGGCCTTCGCGCCGCACGTCGACTCGGGCGAGGGCCACGGCCAGAGCACGTCGCTGATCGTCGGGCTCGGGGACTTCTCCGGCGGAGAATTAGCCGTGGAGCGGCGCGTGTCGGACGTGCGGTACGCTCCGTTGGAGTTCGACGGCTGGCGCGAGCGCCACTGGACGCTGCCCTTCAAGGGGGAGCGGTATAGCCTCGTGTTCTTCACGCCCGCGGCGCCGCGGGCGCGGCGCTCCGCCGACGACGCCGCGGCGGCGGTCCTCGCCGGCCGGGCCTCCTTCGCGTACCGGCCGGGCTCGAGCGACGCGCTCGCGATCGTCGAGGTCCTCGGCGACGGCTGCTACGCGACGCCGCCGCCGTCGCTCGACTTCGACTTCTCGCCCGCGGGGCGGACCGTCCTCGACGGCGGCGCCCACGTCGGCGCGTTTTCTCGCTACGCGCTCGACGAAGGCGCGAAGCGCGTCGTCGCCTTCGAGCCCGAGCCGTCGAACGCGGCGTTGTTCCGCGAGAACAACCCCGGCGCGGAGCTGGTCGAGGCGGCGCTCGTGGACGGCGCCTCGGGCCGCGCGACGCTCGTGCTGGGGGCGGACCAGCGCGGCGAGCGGAACACGTGGCGCCACGCGCTCGACGGCCTCTCGCACTACGTCGACGCGACGGAGCGGGTCGGCGTCGACGCCGTGTCCTTCGACGAGGCGCTCGACGGCGTCGACTTTGTGAAATTGGACGTGGAAGGCGCGGAGATGGCGATTCTAGCCGCGGACCGCGAGTGGCGCGGCGTCGAGCGGCTCGTCTTCGAGTGGTCCTTCACGAAGAATCCGGCCCTCGCGCCGTTCCTCGTCGCCGTGCGCCGGCTCGAGGCCGCGGGCTTCGCCGTCGCCTACGACGGGATGGGTACCTGGGACGCCGGCCCGACGTGGCCCGGCAGGACGGACGCGCTCGTCTTCTGCGCGCGGGATATTTAAGATGTCAGCTGTGCTAGAGTGGGGCTCTAGTTCTGGTCGCACGTGGCGATGCGCGACGTGCCGTCGCCGTGGAGCGTGATGTGGCAGCCGACGGTCGTGCTCTCGAACATGCCGTGGCTCGTCGCCTCGACGTCGACGTCGATGCCGCCGAGCGGCCTGCGTAGGGGCGCCGGGGTATCGGACGACGCGCGCCGCGAGAGCGCGGACGCCGGACGCGCACGACTCCGTCGTGCCGTAGTTGATGGGTTTGGAAGCCTTGGCCGTGACGTCGATGTGCTCGCTGAGGTAGGCGTAGACCTCCTTGACCGTGGCGCCGGCCTCGGTGACGTACTTGCCCGTGCCGTTGTAGGTTGCGCCATATTTCCAAGTGAAGACCCACTTGAATTCCGTCAGCGTGAACCCGTTCTCGAAGGTGAACTTGTACCTACCATGTGCGTCAATCTCGAAAATCGTCACGGCAGCAGGACGCTGACTTGTACTCCTCCGTCTCCGTGTCCTGCCAGCCCTCCATGAGCGTCCAGTCGGAAACGCCCTCCGGCAGGCCCCGGCGTAGTCCGTCGTGTAGTTCACCGTCGCCTGGTTCTCCTCGACCTGCGGAGATGCGGCGTGACGGAAATCCGCGGCGCGGACGCTTCGGCGCGGACGAGCGTCCAGACCTCCTTGCCGATCTGCTCGATGACGGCCGGGTCCACCCCGCTGGCGTTGCGCACCTTCACCTCCGCGTCGGCGCGCGTGACCGTGACCGTCGGCTTGACGTAGGGCTGCAGGCGCGCCAGGGTCAGCTCACCCTCTTGCAGCTCCTTGGGCAGCAGGTCGCGGTGAGTCGCGGCATAGGACAGCTCCTGCTGCGTCAACTGGTACGCGGCGACGACGGGGAGGACGGCGAGCAGCTTCATCTTCTGACTTGACTCGTGGGCAACAGCGTACGAGAATAGAAGGAGCGTGAAGTGTTATTCGGACTTTTGGCGCGGAAACCGTGCGACGGCGGGACGAGGCGGGCTCCATATTAGGCGGGAAGAAAACGGGAAGCCCCGTCGTGGGCGTCGGGGGGGCCGCGTCGGTCGAACGACGGGCCGCGCGCCGGAGACGCGGCGGGCGCGCTAGTCCTGCTCCTCGCCGCTGACGAGGAGCGTCGTCGTGCCGCCGGCGGTGCAGATGCCGAGGACCTTGACGGACGACGAGGGCTTGTAGACGTCGCCGAGGTCGCAGTTCTTGGGCTCCTCGATGAGGTCCGTGCGCTTGTCGACGCGGCCGAGCGCCTGGCCGTACGCGTTGTAGCCCCAGCCGTCGAGGCAGCCGTTCTTGAAGTGGAGGATGCCGTGGGCCTCGCCGATGGCGCCGAGGACGACGTCCGTGCCGACGAGCTGCTTCGCGGCGCCCGCGAGCATGCGCGACGCGGCGCCGCCGCCGTACTTCGACTTGGACTCGCCCCCAAAGTCGGGCGCCTCGCCCTCGTCGGGCTTCTTCTCCTCGCCGTCGGGCCCCGTCGACGGCGCGCCCTGGTTCGCCGACCCCGTGAGGGAGCCCCAGAAGTACGCGCACTTGGTGTCCGACGTCGCGAGCGTCGAGTAGCGGCCGCACGACACGTCGACGGCGGGCTCGTGCTCCATGGACGACACCTCCTGGGGCTCGCCAAAGTTTTTCCGGAGGATGTGGCCGATCTGGCCCTCGCTGTTGTTGCCCCAGCCGAACATCTTGCCGTCCTTGAGCGCGACGATCGTGTGCAGCCCGCCGCACGCGAGCGCCGCGACGGGGTTCTCCTTCGTGAGCTCCTTGAACTTCACCTCCCGGGGCTTCATCTGGCCCCCGTCCTTCTCGTCGCCGATGCCGAGCTGGAGCTGCTCGTTGTAGCCCCAGGAGAAGAGCTTGCCGCTCTCCATCGCCGCGAGCATGTGCGACTCGCCTCCGGCGAGCAGCGCGATCGTCTCGCCCTTGATGCCCAGCTCGCCGCGCTTCGCGTAGCCGTTCACCCAGGTGTCGGCGAACTTGGACGGCCAGTTCGACGCCTGGTAGCGGCCCCAGCTCCAGAGCTCGCCCTTGTCGTCGAGCGCCATCGTGTAGTAGGACCCGCAGACGACGGTCTTCAGGCGAATATCCCGGTCGACCTTGCAGGCCACGGGCTCCGCGGACTTGAGTTCGTCGCCCGTGCCCAGCTGGCCGAACTCGTTCGAGCCCCAGGCCAGCGCCTGCCCGCACTCGAGGACCGCCGCGGCGTGGAGCCAGCCGCAGTCGAGCGACACGACGCGCGCGCGCGCGACGGAGTAGAGGGGCCCGGGCTCGATGACCTCCTTGGACTGGAGCGAGTTGTAGCCCCACTGGATGACGCGGTTCCCCGGGCCCTTCTGCGCGGGCGACCCGATCATCACGTGGAGCACGCCCTCGGACTGGACGTAGAGCGCGAGCTTGTCGTCGTCGGCGACGGGCGTGCCGAACTCGTCCACCAGGTAGGTCGACGACGCCTCGAGGGGCACGCGCGGGTGCACCTCGGCGTAGCGCTTCACGAAGGTCTCCTTGAGCAGCCGCGGCCCGTTCGGCCCGTTGTCCCACGACCCGTCGCGCGGGCACTTGACGCGGACGCAGTGCGGCAGGCGCCGCGACGCGCGGTCGCCGTGGAAGACGAGGTAGCACTTGAGCCGGCGCCGCTTCCGGGGCTTCAGGGACCCGCCGCCCTTGGAGCCGTCCTCGACGACCTCGATGGTCGGCTCCTCCTCGTCGCTGTCCGACTCCTCGGCGATCTGGACCTCTTGGTTCGCGACGCGCTTGACCTGCGACGCCATCCTGGAGTCCTCGTGAAGCTGCGGCGGCGGGAACGGCGAGCCACGCGGCGCAGCGAGCTGTGCGATAAGACGACTTCGGCGGTCGACTGGACACGGCGACGCAGCTTCGTTGCCTCGAGACCCCCGGCGAGCCACTCAATCCTCGTGGACGCGTCTAGACGGCACTGCCGGCTCGGCGATTATTATTATTATCGGACGACGCGGCTTCGTACTATTTCGTGCCCCCCCTAGACGGGTTCTGGTGCCACCAGAGAGGCTGCCATCCTGCGCGCGTTGGGTAAAGGTCTGTTGAGCCCTGCGGCAGGTGTATACGCTTCGACCTACAGGGGTGCAGTGAGTGTTGTTTCGGTTTCGCTGGGGACGCTGGATCCGCGCTGCACGCCCTTGGCAAGGGACCGTTCGCCAGCTGGTTCTTTTCGGTCGGTAGAACACATAGGTCGACCCAGTTCAGGCTATTGTCGGATCTAGTTCCGTGCAGCTCACATTGTTGTTTTGAAAAGTCGATCGCGCGCGGACGCGCGAGTCGAACTTGGTCGTTCCGGGAAAAAAAAATTTTGTTTGGGGGGGGGGGGCTGGTCGCAAGCGACCCGGGCTCGAAGAAGGGGAAGCGGACGGTGGGCGGCGCGTCGGGTCGCCGGCGGGGGGAGCGGCGGGGCGGCGGGATTGGGGGGGCCGCTCGCTCTGATGGGGTGCTGCCCTTCACGCGCCGGCGCCCGGCGCCGCGGATAGCGGGGACCGGGCGTGTGAATGGCAGTCGCGGGATGCGCGGTGCGGGCGCGGCGGGGTTGTCATGGGGGTTCTGTGTCGGACGCGCGCCCTCCCCGTCCGCTAGCCCAGACCCCCTCCCGCCGCGACACGCTTGGACGTTCTTCAGATGCACAGGGTTTGAAGTCTCGCGCGCTTAAGGGCCCCAAGTTTACATTGAAGCACACAAGCCGGCGCTCGACGCCTGCAGGCGCGCGGCCGCCCACCTCCACCGACAAGTCGTTATCCCCCGCTCCCCGCTAGTCGACCTTCGCCTTCGCCCGCTTGGCGTCGCGTATGCAGAGGGCCACGTCCGTTCCAGCAGGCCTTCCAGCGCTCGACGCCTGCAGGCGCGCGGCCGCCCACCTCCGTCGAGTCGTTATCCCCCGCGCCCCGCTAGTCGACCTTCGCCTTCGCCCGCTTGGCGTCGCGTATGCAGAGGGCCTCGCCGCAGACCATCGAGAGGACGGCGCAGCCCGCGGCGCACAGGCCGACGCGCTCCGCGTCGTGGACGACGTCGTGGTCGACGTGGACCACGGCGAGCAGGCTCGCCAGCACGACGACGTGGACGACCACGTCCAGCAGGTCGCAGGCGGCCGCGAGGGCGAAGCAGCAGCTCGGGACCTTGCGGCGGCGCCACTCGTGGACCGCGCGGTGCCAGTCCGCGTGGGCCATGTGCAGCACGAGCAGCGTGCCCACGGCGGGCACGACGACGCGCAGGGCGCCGAGGAGCGACGACGTGCGGGCCGCCCAGACCGGCGGCGCCGCCGCGGCCGCCGTCGCGTTTTGCAGCGCGCCGCGCGCGGACTCCTCGAGCAGCCGCTCGCCGACGGACTCGGCGCCGCGCTCGACCATGCGCTCGCCCATCTTCTCCGACGCGATGTGGGCGCCGCGCTCGAGCAGCACCTCGCCGACCTTCTCGCCGAGGTGCTCCGCGGACGCCTCGACGGCGCGCTCCGCGGCGTGCTCCAGCGCCCGCTCGGCGGCCGTCTCCACGGCGCGCTCCGCGGCGTGCTCGAGCGCGCACTCCGCCGCGTGCTCCAACGCCCGCTCCGCCGTCGCTTCCACCGCGCGCTCCGCCGCGTGCTCCAGAGCGCACTCGGCCGCGCGTTTCAGCGCCTTCGGGGTCGTCGCTTCCACGACGCGCTCCGCCGCGTGCTCCAAAGCGCACTCCGCCGCGCGTTCCAACGCCCGCTCCGCCGTGACTTCCACCGCGCGCTCCGCCGCGTGCTCCAAAGCGCACTCGGCGGCCCGTTCCAACGCGCGCTCCGCGGTCGCTTCCACGGCGCGCTCCGCGAAGCGCTCCGCGGCGCGCTCCGCCGCGTGCTCCGCGGCGCGCTCCAACACCTTCTCCGCCGTCGCCTCGACGGCGTGCTCGGCGATGGGCACCCCCTTGTGGATGAGGAGCTCCTGGACCACCCGGCCGGAGACCGTGGCGAGGCCCTGGGCCGCCGCCAGCGACTCGTCGAGGGACCCGCCGCGCGCCCGCGCGAAGACGCGCGGCCAGGCCCGCCGGAGCTGCGACACGTCCATGTGCACGCACTCGTTCCGACCGCGAACGCCGCGCAAAAATGCTTCAAGCAGGAGAGGAGGCAGCCCCTTCAATGTTTCACTGTGCAGTTAAAGTTGACTAAGGATGACGAACGATGGGGGCTCACTGCGTACTCGAGCGGGACCGCTGGGGCGGCGACGGCTTCGGCGACGGCTTGGGCTTGCCGCGGAAGGAGAGGAGGCGCGGCATGCGGAAGCCGTTGAAGAGGCGGCTCTTCGAGCTCCCGCGCTGGAACTTGCGCGCCGCGGGCGTGTTCGGCGTGACGCACTCGTCCCGCACGAAGGGCTCGAGGAGGCGCGCGCACTCGTGGTGGCCCTCGAGCTTGGCGACCTCCATCGCGTTGAGCCCGCCCGAGTCGCGCTCGCCGGCGAGGTCGCCGAGGCGCTTGCGGATCATGATGGACACGGCGACGGCGTCGCCGAGCTGCGCCGCCCGCCAGAGCAGCGTCGCGTTGCGCTCCGTGTCCTTCATGCGGGCCCAGACGATCTCGCGGTCCAGGTGCTTCTCGAAGAGGTCGCGCTCGTCGGGCCGGAGCGGCATGAGGTCGTAGAGCGCCTGCCAGGGCGCGTTCGTCACGAAGGTCCGCTGGAGCATGGAGTCGTAGCGCTCGCGCCGGTCCGCGTCGCTCTCCGGGTCCGGCCCCCACTGCGCGGACGCGCGCGCGCTGCCGAGCTCGAACTCGCGGATGAGCTGCGCGGTCGCGTCGCTGGGCCGCATGGCGTCGATGACGGGGTCCGGCGCGCCCGTCAGGTCCACGGGCTCGCCCGTGAAGGAGCTCACGGGCACGGCGTGCGCGTGGACCCGGAGCTCCGCGGCGTCGCCCGAGATCTCGACGCCCGTCGGCGAGTGCGGCTCGCGCGCGCCGGGCGACGGCTCGCGGCGGCCGAAGGCGCCGTGCCCCTCCTGGCGGCCGTGGTCCTGCTCGTCGGTGCAGAGGAGGATGGAGCTCTCGTCGGAGCAGCCCAGGAAGTGGACGCCGCCGCAGACGAAGAACTCCATGCCCGGGGGCTCGGGCCCGTCGTCGTCCTCGCCCGCGAAGCAGTGGCGCACGGGCATCGCGCTTGCTCACGTCGCCGCGGGGCCGCCTTTTGTGCTTGGGGCGGGGTCTCGCGCCCGGATATATTCCGGGTGTTTGGGGCGAACAAGGCGGGCTGCTCTGGTTTCAAGGCTGGCCTGCTAGCGGACTCTCAAACCAGGGGCAGCCTCGAGACGGCAGCATCGACTGCACCGAGCCGTCAAGCGCCGAGATGTGCAACTCGACGTACAAGCTCTCGTCGAGGCGACTGCATCAGAGGTGTCGACGCCGGCAACTGAAGGCGACGGCCGCGTCCTCGGCGGTCATCGCGCAGCGATGTCGCAGTCGCAGACGAGCGTCGCCACGGACTCGTCGCGGCCGGCGAAGAAGCTCAAGGCGACGATCAGCAAGAACGACGGCGGCGACGCCAAGGCGCCCGCGCTGCCCCTGCCCAAGCCCGCGCGGGACCGCGCGTCGTCGCTGAGCGCGCCGCCGCTTCCCCTGGAGCAGAAGAAGACGACGGAGTGCGCCTGCGCTTTGAAGCGGCGGCTCGGCGACGACGAGGCGCGCGTCTGCAAGATCGCCGGCGCGGTCTCGACGATCCTCGACGCGCTCGGCGAGGACACGGGCCGCGAGGGCCTCCAGGACACGCCGCGGCGCATGGCCAAGCTGTTGGTGGACTGCACGTCGGGCTACGCGAAGCGCCTCGAGGACGTGCTCAACGGCGCGGTCTTCGCCGAGGACTACAGCCAGATGGTCCTCGTCAAGGACATCCAGCTCTACTCGCTCTGCGAGCACCACGTCGTGCCCTTCTTCGGCAAGTGCCACATCGCCTACATCCCCAACGGCAAGGTCCTGGGCCTGTCCAAGCTCGCGCGCATCGCCCACATGTTCGCGAAGCGCCTGCAGGTGCAGGAGCGGCTCACGACGCAGATCGCCGAGGCCGTCGCCGAGGCCTGCGGGCCCTGCGGCGTCGGCGTCGTCGTCGAGGCGACGCACATGTGCATGTGCATGCGCGGCGTCCAGGCCACGGGCTCGTCGACCGTGACGTCCGCGCTCCTCGGCAGCTTCAAGTCCGACCCCCGGACGCGCGCGGAGTTCTTCGCGTCCGTCGGCCGCCCGCAGCACCTGTGATCGACCTCGCACGTATCTCCCTATGTACCCCGCCGGGCGCCGAACGAGCATCGCCGCCCGCCGGAACCCCCGATTCCCTCCTCAAGTTTTAAGCGCCGACCTATTCGCAGAACTCGTAGCAGGGCAGGTACTCGAGGAGCCCGGGCAGCGTCTTCACGAGCGGCCGCGACGCCGCCCAGGTGCTCTTGAAGATGCCGACCCGCGGCTGCGACGCTGCCCAGGTGCTCTTGACGATGCCGACCTGCGGCTGCGCCGTGGTAAGGGCGCAGAGCGCGAGCAGGGCAGCCCTCATAAGCATTAATGCGGTTCAACAACGCGTTTCGTTGATATCTTTCCCCTAGGGAGCAGCCCTATGGCTGCTCCTTTTCGGTAGCTCCGACGCGCCGCGGCTGCGAGAAGCCGAGCGTCATGGGCCGCGGCTCGGACTGGAGCCGCTGGGCGAGGGCGAGGAACGCGTCGCGGGTCGCCAGGGGGCCCACGGCGTCGCCGTTGACGGCGACGAGCGTCGCGCTGTCGAGCGTCGCGCCGCCCTTTTCGAAATGCTCGACGACGACCGCCTGGCGGCCGTTGTCGTAGGTGACGTCGATGCCGAGCTTCTGGGCCCGGAAGACGATGTCCACGCGCTCCATGGCGGTGGGAAGGGAGCGTAGCTGGGCGATAAACGTAGGGGGGGCGGGAGGAACCGCGGGGGACGGGAGGCTCAGAGGGGTCTCACAGGCGCGGGAGGCGCCAGTGGACGATATCTATTCGCACGAGCGGCTCCAGCCTTACGAGCCCATGCCCTCGATTAGCCTGTGCTGCAACATCTCTTCAAAAACGCGTTTCGTTAATCTTTCCCCTAAGGAGCAGCCCTATGGCTGCTCCTTTTCGGTAGCTCTTTGTCCTCTCTCGGCGGTCGAGTATGTCTGCGGCCGAAGCAGAAGGAGCAGGAACTTCCGACAACCCTCGGCGGAGAGCGTTCAACGAACGCGCCCTTCTCGATCGCGCGCGAGAATATCACGCCTCAGGCGGTCATCTCGATGCGATGGTGTGGATAAACACGGAAGGAGGCACTTTGCGGATCGAGCCCCCCGAGCCACTCGGTCCGCAGCCGAATACGATGTTGTGGTTCGCAGCGTGCGAAGGGTGGTGCGCGGCCATGAAGTGGCTCATCGACCACGGCGCGGATCTCCACGCGTGCGGCCACCTCGACCATTTCCCGCTGAGCGCGGCGGTCGTCAACAACCACCGCGACGCCGCTGTCGTCCTGCTCGATGCCGGCGTTCGCATCGACGATAGCCCTCGAGGGCGCACCGCGCTCCACACCGCGACGCTCCACGGAAACTACGAACTGGTCCGGCTTTTGCTCAGTCGCGGCGCGTCGTCGTGGGACGTTCGCGATCCCGTGGGCGAGGTCCCCGAGACCTACGCGCGGAGATATGGGTACACGAAGACGCTCAACCTCCTCGTCGCCGTCCGCGAGGCGGGCAGCTGGCGGAGTTACGTCGACGCGCCGCGCCTCGAGCTCCACGCGCTCCGCCGAGAGCTTTCGTCGCTCCGCAAGGGCGGCCGCGCGCCGCCGTCGTCGACCTACCCTTTGCACGAGCGCCTCTTCGTCCAGGCCCCCGACGACATCTTCACGCACACGATCGCGTTCTGGCGCGGCGACCGCGACTCCTAATCACGCTTAGCCCCCCGCGCCGAAGCCGCCCGGCTCCCAGAGGATGCCCTTGGACGCCAGGGCATCCAGGAAGACGAGCGCCGCGTCCAGCCCGCCGAACGGGTACACGTGCAGCCGCACGTTGCCCTCGCTCGAGCCGAGGTAGTCCGCGAGCGCGCCCACGTCCGCGGCGGGCGCGAGCAACGCGTCGTCGCCGTCGTCGTCGTCGTCGTCGACGTCGTAGGCATCGACATACACCGACGGCCCGACGCCGCACAGCGCCGCCATCTGCGCGAGCCGGCGCCGCGTCGCGGGGCCGGGCACGCCGACGAAGACCGTCTCCGCCGCCGGCCGCGCGCCGTCGAGCCACTCGCCCAGGACCGCCGGGTCCCGGACGAACTGGGTGACGACGCCGGCGCCCGCCGGCGCCAGCTTGGCGGCGAGGCGCGCGCCGCCGGACGACTCGTGCGGGTGGCCCTCGGGGAAGCCCGCGAAGAGGCACCGGAATCCTCGCTTTCGCGCGAGCGCCGCGACGGCGTCGACGTCCGGCGCCGAGCCGTCGAAGTCGTTGCCGGCGACGACGAGCGCCGACGTGGCGCCCGCGGCGGACAGCTCGTCGAGCACGCGGCCGGCGTGCGCGTCGTCGTCGAAGCGCGACGCCGGAACGTGCGGCACGGCCTCGAGGCCCGCGGCGCGCAGCGCCTCGCAGGCCGCGGCGACGGCCTCGAAGTGGGCCGCGTCCGCCCGCACCATGTTCACGAAGATCGTCTTCGGGATGGCGAGGTGGTCGCGCGCGCCGACGAGTTGCTCGACTTGGTGCGGCGAGATCTCGAGGGACGCGCGCCGGCCGAGGCTCCGGAGCTGCGCCCGGCGGCGCGTCGTCGTCGCGTAGCACCGATGTTGTGCGCCCAGGAGCAGGAGCGCCGTCTGCGCGCGGCGCATTGGGCTACTTCCTAGTCGCCACAGCCTGGCACATTGCATGGGCTCGTCACAGCCATCGTAGCCATCGTGCGATTCGTGCGCGCTCCGCCAGCGGCGGCGTCGGAAGACGATGGCACCGAGCGGCGAGGCCGTCCAGCCGCGGCATCCGCTGGAGGTGCCGGGCATCACTGCGCGCATCATCACGTCGCACCTCTACCTCGAGGAGATTTGTAACGTGCGCGCGGCGTCGCGGGGCTGCTCCTACCAGTACGAGTCGATCGGCGGCGCGGCGCGCTGCCGCGTGCGCGCCGCGTCGCGCGAACGGTTCTGGGCGCACGCCGTCCAGGTCGAGGGCAACCGGCGGCGGCGCCTGGCGCGGCTCGACGGGACCGGCGTCGGCGGCTACTTCGAGCGCTGCGCGGGCCTCGACCGGGGCCGCGGCGGGCTCGCGCGCCTCGGCGACAAGGGCGTCGAGGGCGAGATCAAGCGCGACGTCCGGCGCACGTTCGCGTCGCGGTCGTTCTTCGCGCCCGACGTCGCCGGCGGCGGCCAGGATCTGCTGGCGGACGTGCTCGTCGCGCTCGCGAACGCGAACGCCGAAACTTCCTATTGCCAGGGCATGAACCTCGTCGCCGGCGCCTTGCTGGAGGTGCACGTGCGCGGCGGCACGCTCGACGACGTGCCGCTGGAGCCGACGAACGGCGTCCTGAAGCGGCGGGCCCAGCGGCGGACGTTCTGGCTCGTGGCGGCGCTCGCCGACGGCGCGCACCCGGCCGAGCTCGGCCGGAGGCGGCGGAAGGCGCGCGACAACCGCCTCGAGCTCAGCGAGCTCTGGCGGCCGGGCATGCCCCAGCTGAAGCTGCGCGTCTTCCAGTTCGACCGGCTCGTGTCGGCGCACCTGCCGCGGCTGCGCGCGCACTTTCGCGACATCGGCCTCGCGCCGGACGTGCTGGCGTCGCAGTGGTTCTTCACAATCTTCGCGTACGTCGCGCCCGTCGCCTGGCTGCCGCGGCTCTGGGACGCCTGCTTCCACGACGGCTGGAAGGCCGTCTACCGGCTGTCGCTCGCGCTGCTGTCGGCCGCGGTCGACGAGCTGTGTCGGATGAGCCTCGACGCCGCGGGCAAGTACCTGCGGGACCGCGACGGCCTGGCGTCGAAGGTGCTGGCGACCTTTGGGAGCGTGGAGGGTCTCGTGGCGGCGTCCTGCGGCGAGTTCAAGGTGTCGCGGAAGACGTTGGGAGGCCTCGCGGAGCAGTTCGGCTTCGCGCTGCTGGAGGAGCGGTGCGTGCTCTCGCGCGGCGAGTCGGACCGGCCGCCGGGCGAGTCCTGGCTCGAGCGCTACGGCGGCGACGGCGACGCCGTCCTCGCCGACGCGCCGGCCGCCGAGCTCGCCGCGCGGCTCGAGATTTTGGACGACATCGCGCGGACGGACGCGACGTGCCTCATGGCGCGCATCGAGCGCGCGGAGCGCGACACCGCGGAGACGCTGGACCGCGTGTCCGCGGCGACGTCGTTGCTGGAGAAGCAGCGCGCCGTCGTCGGGGCCCTCGTGGACGAGAAGCGGCGCTGCTCCGCGGTCGCCGCGCGGCGCCTCGAATCCGCGGAGGATCGCGCGTTCGACGACGACGACGACGTCGCCTCCGGCGACGCGCGGCCGGCCGTGACGCTGGCGCCGCCGGGCAACTCGCTGCTCGCCGCCGCGCGGTTCGGGCCGACGCGGGCCGCGCTCGCGCCGCCCGGGCGGCTGAACGGCCGCGCCGCGTCCGCGCCCGAGCCCCGGACGAATTTGGGCTGGTTCGCGTCCCTCTTCCCCAGCGCGCTGTCGCGGGACCGGTCGCTGCCCGGCCGGCGCGGGGGCTTCGTGCCGCTCCAGGCCTGCCGGTCCCAGGCGCGGGCCCGGGGCCGCGCGTCCGCGGAGGTCCGCGGCGCGCAGAAGCGCGCGGAGCTCGCGGAGCGGTCGCTGCGCGTCGCTCGCGCGGATCTGCTCGACGCCGCGCGGGCCCAGGCCCTGGCCCTCGCGGATCTCGACGACGCGCGCGAGACCAAGCGGGGGGCGAAGACGCAGCTGCTCCACATCCTCGTGACGTCGAACGCGCAGCGGCGCGCGACGCTGAGCGACGCGGTCTCCCGCGCCGACACGCCGGACCTGAAGCTCGTCCGCCGCATGTCCCAGGAGTCGCCGGGCCCGGACCGCAGTCGCGCGCCGTCCGACGAGCCGCCGCCCCTCCTCGACGTCGCGGACGTCGAGCGCGAGGCCGGCGCGCCGCGCGACGGCGCCGCCGGCGACGCCGCCGGCGACGCCGTCGACGTCGCACTCTAGTTAAAAACCATATGGCGAACGACGGTGTTAAGAAAACTCGAAGTCGACGAGGAGGGGCTCGTCGCCCTGGTCGTCGAACTTGTAGGTGACGCGGCTCTCGTCGACGTCCACGGGCGGCTCCTTGGTCTCCTCGCGGAGGGCGAGCGGGTTGCGCGGCGACTTGAGCTCGAGGGCCGCGTCGTAGTCCCGCCGGTGGACGCCGGACCCGAGGCAGGCCGCGTCGCCCGCGCCGCCGGCCTCGCCGAAGCCCTCTGCGTCCGCGGAGGCCATGCGCACGATCTGGTTGTCCACGGACTCGCGCTCGCCGACGTACATGATGTCCACGCGGAAGCGCACGGCGCCGTCGACGCAGAGCCCCCGGTGCTTGAGGTCGCTGAGCCACGACCGGGGGCAGAGCGACGCGGTGCCCCAGTTCGTGAAGATCTTCTCCCCCGGCGCCGCCCGCGCCCCGAGGAGCATGAAGGCGCTCCGCCAGGCGATCTCCGGCCCGCCGAGGCGGTTCACGACGGACACGCGGAACCGGAGCTCGACGCACTTCTGCGCGCCCTGGTAGCGCAGGTAGGCGCCGACGTGCTGCCGCGAGTCCTCGCGGAAGCCGCCGGGGTAGAGCTCGAGGCAGAAGGCCTGGCCGCCGCGGACGAAGCTCGGGCCGACGACGCGCTCCTTGAAGCCCGCGGCGTTCGCCGCGGCCTCGCGGACGTCGAAGTAGAAGGGCCGCTCCCAGCGGTGCTTCGACCGGCGCGAGTTGCGCACGTACCAGCCCAGGCGCAGCGTCTTCGTCGCGCTCTTCAGGACCTTCGTGAGGCCGTTGCGCATGGTCACCTTGACGAAGTGGCGCGCCTGCTTGCGCCGCTGCTTGAGCTTGCTCTTCGTGCGCGGCCGCTGCTTCGCCGGGAGCTTCATGGGCTTCTCGCTCGACTTGGCCGGCTCCGGCTTCGGCGGGGTGAAGAGGGGGTAGTCGGCCATGGACGCCGACTGCCCCATGGTGGTGGTGTCACCGCCGCGCGGGGCTGCGTCGCGCGGGGCTGCGTCCCAATCGCCCCAGTCGAATTTTGTCGGATCCCAAAACATTCGGCTGCTTGCAGATATGCATCCAGGTGGTTCACTTGGTGGTTCCTTCACGTTTGCTTACCGTATACGTAAGCGAGGAGCTTACTTAGGAGAGTTGCGAGGTGGAATCGAGGTGGTCACGAATCGAGGTGGTCGGCGAGCGAGGTCACATGTAGCCGCCGTCGCCGTCGTCGCCGAAGGGCGCGCCGCCGCACCCGACGCCGCAGAAGGGCGGCGGCGTCGCGTCCACTTTCGCGTCCGCGGTCGTCGCGACCATCGCGGACTGCGCGCGGACGGCGTTGCGGCCCGGGTTCGTCCCGGACACGGTCCAGTGGTGCTCGTGGTAGTCGCCGAGGGCGATGAGGCCGTTGACGACGTCCGCGCCGGGCGCGCCGGACGCGAGCGCGGCCGCGGGCACGTGCTCCCGCAGGAAGTTCGCGACGGCGACGGCCGAGTCGGACCGGGCGACGTCGAGCGCCGTCTTGGCGGCCCTGTTGTCCCGGCCCGCGGCGCCGTCGTCGCGGCGGGCGGCGCCGAGGGGGCTCCGGAAGTCGCCCGCGTGCCGCGCGACGCCGTGCTGGTGCGCCGGGTCCTGGAACGCGTACAGGAAGGGCGCCGCCTGGACGGTCTGGTGCGCCTCGTACTCGAACTGGGGCAGGAGGTGGGCGTGCTCGGGCTCGTCGAGCAGCCTCCGGAGGTGCTCGCGCGGGAAGACGGAGATCTCGCAGTCGCTGCACGCGATGATCTCGAGCTTCCAGACGGCGTCGACGAAGCAGCCCGGCGCGCCGAAGTTGTCGCCCGGCCCGAACCGTAGAAGCGGGCGGATGCCCTCGGCCTCCTCCTCCTCGAGCTCGTCGAGCGCTCCGCCGATCGTCGACACGCGGTGGCGCTTCGTGCCCTCGGGGTAGACGGCGAGGTCGCCGGACTGGACGAAGAACAGCGCCTCGGCGCGGATGCCCTGGGCGCCGACGACCTCGCCCCGCGCGGACAGCGTCGGCTTCAGGAAGCCGACCGCGTCCGCCGCGAAGTCCGACGACCGGTGCTGGAACCAGGGGATGGCGCCGATGGTCGCCCGCTCCGTGTAGAGCCGCAGGCGCCGCCGGATGGGCTTGGGCAGGTCGTTGATCGACGCGACGACCTCCTGGCTGTTGTCGTTGTTGTACGCGCGGATCGCGTTGTGGCGGTAGAGGTAGTCGAAGATCTTCGTGCAGAGGTCCATGGGCACGTTGCGCTTGTACAAGTAGTCCCGCAGCGCGATCGTCGACGTCGTCGCCGTCGACGAGTGGGACTGCATGAGGCGGCCGATGGACTGGAGCATCATCGCGTAGCCCGCGACGCCCGTGATCATGACGACGATCGTGTAGACCTTCTCCATCGTCGTGTTCGCGGAGATGTCGCCGTAGCCCACCGTGGACACGGTGGAGAGGGACCAGTAGAGGCACGTCGTGTAGAGGTACCAGTTGCCGTCGCGCGGGCTGTAGCCGCCCGTCTGCATCCACGTGCAGTGGCGCCGCCCCCGGTTCCCGTCGCCGTCGGCGCAGTCGTCGTCGAACTTCCGGAGGCCGATCATGTACCAGACGCAGGCGAAGAAGTGGTTGATGACGAGCGCCGCGAAGACGAGCGCGAGGAGGTTGATGAACGCGGGCGAGATGTGGAAGTTGATCTGCACCTGGCCCAGGAGCTCGTCGACCTGGTAGAACTTCATGAGCTTGCTCATCTTCAGCGCCCGCAGCGTCTTGGCGAGGCGCGGCAGCTTCAGCGCCTTGCCCGTGACGGCCATGTTGCTGTCCGTCGAGTTGACGACGACGTCGAAGGGGAACGTCGACAAAAAGTCGATGGCGAAGTAGGTCCGGCAGTACTCGAAGGCGATCCAGCGCGGGTTCGTCACGTAGAGCCCCGCCTTCTCGTAGGGCGTCACGAAGCTGATGAGGATGTCGAGGGAGAACCACGCGAGCACGAACCACTCGAACCAGCCGAGGCCGCCGTCGAGGAACGCGATGCTGTAGGGCACGGCGAAGACGAGGTAGAGGAGCAGGATGGCCGTGCCGCCGTCCCAGACCGCGCGCCACCGCGCCTCGGGGTCGATGACGAACCAGGCCGTGTCGTTGTAGCGGCCCCAGTTCAGGCCGACGCCGCGCTGCACGTGCGCGACGCGCAGGGACGCCTGGGCGCTCATGGCCTGGGCCACGGTCTGCGTCGAGTTGATGGTCTTGGACACGTTCGTGGCCATGCGCTTCAGGTGGACCGAGGGGGACCGCGAGCTCCGCCAGGTCTTCCGCGGGGTGCCGCTGCTGCCGCTGATCTGGGCCGGGGGCGTCGTCGGGGGGACGAGCTCGACGCCTTCGGGGACGACGACCCCGGGCTCGTCGTCGTGCGAGTCGTCGCCGTCCATGCCCTTGGCCTCGTCAATCATCTGCGTTCTAGCTTCAGCCCCATGGTGCTGCCCTCCACCAAACGTTCTCAAACTGCTAGAAAATAAATTGATGACGGCACCTTGGGCCTGACATGCAATATGATGGGCTACATGCCGAGATTTTGCTGAGCTATCAATGATGGACCGGTCTGTCCTGGACGATTCTTGCATCATGGGCTACATGACGTGGGCAGCATTTCAGCTCTAAACGATGGACCGCTGCCAGCTCGTCAGCCCCATATTGCAATCCGTGCGCCGCCGCTGGCAAACGAACGGCGTCTTCGGCGGCACGCGCGTCGACAGCGATCTCGCGACGGTCGTCGACATGCGAGGACATACCGTCACCTGGTCGGCGCTGCTCGACGAGCTGCTCGCGGCGCCGGCGGTCCCCGTGCACGCCGCCGTCGAGACCTTCGAGACGGCGCGCTGCGGCCGCGGCGCGCGCGCGAGCGCCGACGTCGCCGCCGCCACGTTCCTCGGCTTCTACGGGGGAAGAGTGTGCACGCGCGGCGAGGGGCTGCTCCTGTCCGGGCCCGTGCCCGGCCCGCGCCGCGGCCGCCGCCCGGACGCCGGGGAGCTGCTGGCGCGCGAGGAGCGCACGGCGCGGCTCCACAGCTACTGCGTCGAGGTCGGCCGCGCGTCCTTCGCGCCGGGGACCGAGGACGCGATCGTCGCGCTGGCCGTCGACGCCAGCGGCTACGTCGGCAACGCGCTCGGTCGCATCAACGACGGCCGCGCGGACCCCTTCGCCGAGGGTCGCGGCGACGTCGAGGCCGGGGGGCTGCTGCGGCGGGAGGACCGGCCGGCGAACTGCGCGTTCGCACAGATCGCTTGCAACGGCTGGCTTTATCTCGGCGTCGTCGCGACGGCGGCCGTGCGCGCCGGCGACGAGTTCCTCCTGGACTACAGCGACGCCTACTGGGAGCAGCAGCGCGAGTTTCGTCGCGACATCGCGCGGCTCTCGCGCATCGTCGCGCGCGAGGACGACGACCGGGCGCCCAGGGCGCGGTCGCGGTGCGCGGACTGGGTCCGGGACTCTGCGTTCCTCTGGGCCCTCTGGTGGCGACGATCGCGCGAGGACGCGCGGGCGCGGCGGGCCGTCCGCGGCGCCGAGCGGCGCGAGGAACGAAGGCTCGCGACTTAGATATCGACGATGACGAAGAGCTCGGCCTTGTCGTCGTTCTCGTGGATCTGCATGGCCGAGTAGGTGATCGCCTTGACCTCCGTGCCCTGGGGGTGCTTGGCGAGGTCGAACTTCTCGCCCGCCGTCGTCACGGACGCGACGAAGTGGCCCGAGCCGTCCGCGGCGGGCCGCTGGGTGAGTCGGACGGCGACGGACCGGCACGCGACGCCGTCGGCCGCGAAGCGGTAGAGGAGCTCGTCGAGGAAGCGGAAGACGAACTTGTGCATGTCGACGCCCGTGACCTCGAAGGCCTGGGCGCAGTCCGGGTCGACGTCGATGGCGCCCAGCTCGGTGACGTAGTCGAAGAAGCACATGCCCAGGTTCGCGAGCGCGGCGTCCATGTCGGCGCCCCAGGCGTGGAACTGGACGTCCGCCGTGTGGTCCAGGTGCTCCCAGTCGCCGCCGTAGACCTTGTCCGGCGCCGACGGCACGGACGGCCGCGCGACCTTGTTCGCGGCGACGCGCTCGTTGACGGCCGCGAGCACCGACGCGGCGTTGTCCCGGCGGCGCTCCGCGATGGTCCGCTCCTCGGGCGCGTCCGACGCGGGCGGCGGCGGCGGCGGCGGCGGCGTCGCGGCGGCGTCCGCGGCGGGGCGCTTCGCGCGCCGCCGCGGCGGCAGGGCCGTCCAGCGCTCCTCCATGTACTTGCGCTTCGTCCGCGGCGGCACGTAGGGGAACTCGTCCTCGGGCTCGCCGTAGGCGTCGGAGGCGCCGCTGCCGAAGGCCTTCGGGACCCAGTCGGTGAGCGACTGTTTGAGCTTTTTGACGACGGTCAGCATGGGTGAGCGGCAGCGTCCGAAGCCGCGGGCGCTCTCCCGACTCGATGAGCGCTCGCCAGCGGCATCTCAACAAACCATGTTTACCCCTGTCTGTTCACGGCCTCGCGCTTTGCTCTTGCGATAAAAAAAGGCTGAGGCAGCCCGAACGCGTCGGAAAGGGCGCTCCCTCGACCTTCGCGCGGCGGCGGCTCTCGTCGCTCGTTTTCATCGCACCCTGGCGCCGCCCAAGGCCGCGATGGCGCCGACGAACGCCCCCGAGGAGGCCGAGGAGCCCCTGCCGCCGAAGAAACGGCGGCTGCGCCGCGCGTCGCCCGGGGGCGACGACAGCTCGACGGCGAAGCGTCACGCGGGGTCGTCGGACAGCGACAAGGCGAGCCGCGCGTCGCGGAGCGACAAGGACGCCGACGAGAGCTGGCTCGACCTGGACCTGCCGGCGAGTTCGGTCGCGGGGCTGCCCGCGGACTCCGTGTCCTTCGTGCGCCGGGCGAAGCGCTTCGTCGCCCAGCTCACGGCTGTCTACCCCAAGGGGTCGCCCGTCTTCTCCACCTTCGCCGTCGTCGTCCGCACCTTCCAGTCGCAGGGCGGCGACGCGCTCGACACGGTGACGCAGCTGCGGGAGCTCCTCAACGACCAGCCCGACCTGCTCCGGGAGTTCGTCTCCCTGCTCCCGACCTGTCTCCACCAAGCCCAGGCGCCGGCCCAGCCCGCGCCGGCCCAGCCCGCGTCCCTCGTGTCGTCCGCGGGCTCGCAGTGAGCCCGCGGCCCGCGAACGCGCGCCGGCGGCGCGCGCGACCATGTTAACTGTCCCCTTCGTTCCGACTCGATTTTTTTTCCCTCGGTGTGGTGGCACTGTGCCTGAGTTCCGATCGGCTGAGGGGGTGGGGGAGGCGCAGGTGTGCGGGCGGGACGACGTGAGAGGCGCGCCGCGCGCGGCACTGAACTTGAACTTGCAACATCGAGAACCGGGGTCAAAAGTGCCTAAACAGTCGAGCAGTGGTCGCCTCCAGGTGCCGCAAGCCTGCGAGCCTCTCACTGAGCACAGCCTGCAGCCAGTTCGGCTGGCCTGACGGTCCGCCGCCGCGCCGCGAACGCTGGAAAGGCGACCCCGTGTCCCGTGATGGCGGGCGACGAGGCGAAACCAGCCGACGAAGCCCCGGACGACGCCGAGGCGCCGCCGCAGCCGGCGCAGCCGCAGACGCAGTCCCTCTACCCCAAATTCATGTACGACAGCCGCGACACGCCCGAGGGCGAACAGGAGAAGACGCTGCCGCCGGACGAGCTGCGACGGCTCGCGCTTCCCCGCGTCCGGACGTCGACGGGGTTTCCCGTTCTTCGCCGCCAAAAAGTCGGAGAGAGCGGGGAGCTGGCTCGCGGCGCGCCGGGCGCCCGGATCCGTTCGAAGCGCCCGCGGGGTCGCGCCGAAGGCCTCGGACGCGGGCCCGGGACGCCGGGTCGCCGCGCGCCGCGACGTCGGGCGGCCGCGGGGAACAGTCGCCGCGCCTTCCCGGCCCGGCCCGGTTCCCGCAGCCTCCCGGCGGCGCCCGGCCCCCCGGACCCCCCGCATCCCATCCCCATCGAACCCCGCCCATCTTTAGGTGCTCGGCGGCGGCGTGCGGCGCGTCGCGGGCGAGACGTACCCGAACGCGCTCCTCACGGACGGCTGGCCGAGCGACGGGCTCCTCCTGGCGCGGTCCGCCGTCGCGGAGCGCATCCTCGTGGACCGCTACGGCGCGGACCGCGGCGCCGTCGGCAGGGACCACCCGCAGTGGTGGCCCGCGCGCGCGATCTCCATCGAGGAGTACCTGGAATACTACGCGACGACGCTCGCGAAGCACCGGCCCAAGTTCGACCACGTCGCCGTCGTCTTCCTCCGGCCCTGGTGGTCCGAGCACCTCGCCGACGACGGCGTCGCGCGCATGTTCGAGCTGGAGCCCGCGCCCGCGAAGGCGACGCACGTCCGGCCCCTCGCGGGCTCCGACCCGGCGCCCCCGTCGACGCCGGCGCCCGCCGCGGACGTCGCCGCGGGCCGCTTCCGCGACGCGCTGCGCATCGCGGGCGCGCTGTCGGGCTACGCGGCGTCCCACCTCGGCGCGTCGAGCGAGCCCCGCGACGGGCCGCGCGACGCCGAGGGCTGGGAGCGGCGTCGCGCGCGCCTCGCGGAGGCCTACGGCAACTCGTCCGCGTCGCCCCGGGACAAGAAGCGCGACCCGCCGCGCGACGTGTCCACGGCGCACGTCGACGTCGTCAACTACCCGAGCGTCGTGCTCACGCTGCCGTGGTACGAGATCGTCACGAAGACGCCCGGCGACCTCGTGCTCGCGGACCTGCCGCGGTCCCTCGTGGGCGCGGACTTGGACGCCGGCCGGCCCCGGGGCCTGGGCCGGTCGTCGATCTCGCCGCTGGACGGCCCGCCGGAGAAGCGGCCCGTCGCCGCGGAGTTCGGAAACATGGGCCGCGAGCGGTCCAACTCCGTCCGGTCCATCGGATCGCCGCGGAATTCGCTCGGCGGCGGGTCGCCGAGCCCGTCGGCGTCCGCCGCGAAGAAGGGCGTCGCGTCGCCCCAAAAGGCGCCGCGCGAGCCGCCGACGGCGCGGGAACGCGCGGACGTCGCGGCGCTCCTCGGCGCGCGGTCCGGCCCGGGCGACTTCGACGAGCGCGCGTTCCGGGACGCCGTGCGGCGCGACGGCGCACCGGCCGAGGCGGAGGCCTTGCCGCCGTCGGTCTTCCGGCCCGCGTCGCCGACGCTGGAGGCGCTGCCGGCGGCCGACGTCACCGAGGAGGACTCGGAGGCGCGGTCGTCGAAGGCGTCGTCGGAGAGCCCGCCCGCGAGCCCAAAGGACAACCCGGAGGTCGCGCGCGCCGCCGAGTCCAAGGACGGCGGCGAGGAGGACAGCGGCGGCGAGGCACCGATGGAGCGCGACGACGACGACGCGCCGCCCGCCGCGGACGACGACGCGGCGATGGACGACGCCGACGCGGCGCCCGCGGCCGCGGAGGAGGACGACGAGGAGGCGGCGGCGGCGGCGGCGGCGCCCGCGGCCATGGACGTCGACGGCGACGACGACGAGCGGAGCGCGAAGCGGCCCAAGACCGCGCGCGCGGCGTCGCCGTCGTCGTCCGACGACGCCATCTCCGAGGAGGCCGAGGCGGCCGCCGAGGACGACGACGACGAGGCGGCGGAGGCGCCGCCGCCCGCGACGGCCGCGGGCGGCCCGCGCTGCGACAAGTGCGACGGCGCGCACGAGACGGCCGACTGCCCCTACTTCAAGAAGGAGCGCGAGCCGTCGCCGGTGCAGAACATGAAGCCCGTGCAGCCGCTGTCGTCCGCGGGGCTCCTGAAGCGCCGCGCGTCGGACCGGAGTCTGAGCGGCCAGATGCCGCCCGCGTCGCCGCGCGAGCGGCCCCCGGCGGGCAAGCCGGGCAGCCCGCGGTCGCGGTCGCGGAAGCCGCCGAGCCCGCGCGCCGCGAAAGCCCCGAGGCTGCCGAGCCCGCGCGCCGACGAGGCGCCGAAGCCGCCGAGCCCGCGCGCCGAGCCGGCGAAGCCGCCGAGCCCGCCGCCGAAGCCGCCGAGCCCGCCGCCGCCGAAGCCGCCGAGCCCGCGCGCCGAGCCGCCGCCGCCGAAGATCGTGCAGAAGCCGCCGCGCTGCGAGCCCGCGCCGAAGCTCGCGAGCCCGCGCCAGCGCACGCCGCCGCCGGCGGCCGCCGGCTCGGCCCTCCTCTGCCGCAAGGGCTGCGGCCGGGGCTTCACGCACCCGCCCGCGCGCGTCGCGCACGAGAAGTCCTGCCGCGGCGTGCCCGGGAGCTCGCGGGCCGCGGCGCCCCGGGGGTCGGCCAAGGCGTCGCCGCGGGCGCTGGGCAGCGACGCCCGGGACGAGCCGGCGCCCCGGGGCCGGCCGCGGTCCAACACGCCGGCCGGCGAGGCGCCGCGGCCGCCGGCGACCGGCGACGGCGGCGGCCGCGCGGACCGCGACGCGCGTCTGGCGAAGCGCGCGCTCGACCGCGGCGACTCGCCGCCGCCGCCGCCGCCGCCGCCCGTGCGGCCCGCGGCGTTGGACCAGCCCGCGGCGCCGTCCCAGCCGAAGCCGCCGGCGCACGGGCCCTTCTCCGAGGGCAGCGACCATTTGGGCGACGACGCGCACAACCGGCTCTTCGACGCGGCCGCCTTCGACCGCGCGTCGCGCCGCGACTGCCCGAGCCTCGCGCCCCCCGAGGACGCGCCCGTCGACGGGTCGAGGCCTTTGGTCTACCTCGGCGCGGGCGACGACGTCGAGGACTGCGGCGACCGCTGCCACAAGGCGTCGTCGCAGACGAAGCGCGCGCTCTTGGCGAAGCACGACGCGGACCGGCACCGCGGCGGCCCGGCGGCGGGGTCCTCGGCGCGCCACGTGGCGCCGGAGCTCTGGCTCTACCTCGCCGCGCGCGGCGCGGACCGGTCGCGGGCCGGGCTCGCGCGCGCGTCCGCGCGGCCCACCGACGTCCTCGAGGACATGGCCGAGCGCGAGGTCGCGGCGCTCCTCGGCGACCTCGAGACGCTGGCGCTGTCGTCGGCGGCGGCCCAGGCCGCGGCCTGCGCGAAGCGGGGCCGGGCCTTAGGCCTCGTGGCGCGCAGGCGCAAGAAGCGCGAGCGCGACGGCGCGTCCGACGACGACGGCGGCGGCGGCTCGAGCGGCGACGACGACGCGAGCCCGCGGAGCGACGAGGGCGCCGACGACCGCGACCTGCGCCGCGCGCGGCGCGAGCGCGTCGCCGTGCTCGAGGTGCTCGAGAAGGTCGACCGCTGCGTGCAGCAGCTCGTCAACAAGGACGACGCGGCGCTCCGCGACGCGTGCGCGGCCGCGGCGACGGCCCACAACGACGCGGAGCTCATCCTCACGAAGGTCGTCGCGGCCCAGGCCGCGGGCGTCGGCGGGTCGCCGACGCGGGACCGCGTCGCCGCGGCCGAGGCGCGCGTCGCGTCCGCGAGCCGCCAGCTCGAGCACGCGCGGTCCGGCCGCCGCGATTTGGCGAGCCTCCGCCGGTCCTGGTTCGCGGCCAAGGGCGTCATCCAGGGCCGCGTCGTCGGCGGCGTCGCGCGGCCCGCGGCCCGGGGCCTGCCCGCGCGGAAGAAGCTCCGGAGCCGCTCCGACGAAGAGGCGACGGAGGCGCCCGAGGCGGACCGCGAGGACGCGGACGCGGACCTGCCGGCCTACGAGTGGGCCGGCGCGCGGCGGCCGCGGACCCTGGCCATCTACGACCGGCGCTGCCGCCTCCACGAGACCAAGGTCTACTGCATGGAGCAGAGCCGGCGCGCCGTCGCCGCCGCGGCCGTCGTCGAGGCCGCCGCGCTGCGGCACCCGACGAGGCTCTGGGTCGAGCGGAGCGTCCACGAGGGCTATTTGGGGCGGGCCACGGCGCTGTTATCGTACGCGCACTCGCGCGTCTACGTGTCGGCCGTGCGGCGGCGGTGCCTCGACCTCAAGACGAACGCGACGATGCTCTTTGGCGGCGAGGACGAGGACACGTGCGGCAACCGCCACACCTGGGACGCGTCCCTGGCCGCGTCGGCGGCGGTCCTCCAGGCCGTGGACGCCGTCGTCTCCGGCGAGGCGAAGAACGCGCTCTGCGCCGTGCGGCCCCCGGGCCACCACGCGGGCGCGTCCGTGAACGCTTTAGGCGCGGAGTCGAACGGCTACTGCATCCTCAACCACGCGGCGCTCGGCGCCAAGTACGCGGCCCACGAGCGGGGGCTCCAGCGCGTCGCCGTCTTCGACTTCGACGTGCACCACGGCAACGGCACGGAGGACGTGCTCGCGCGGACGTGCGACCCGCGGTTCATGTACCTGTCGCTGCACGCGTGCGGCCGCGACGTCTACCCGGGCAGCGGCAAGCGCGAGGTCCCGGACCACCCGGGCGTGCTCAACCTGCCCCACGCCTACGAGGAGCCCATGACCGCCGAGTGGTGCCACGCCTACGCCATGCCGAAAGTGTTGAAGGCCTTGGACGGCTTCCGCCCGGACCTGCTCATCCTGAGCAGCGGCTTCGACGCGCACAAGCGCGACCCCGTGGACCTGGGCCGCTTCGACGCGTCGGACTACGGCGACCTCACGCGGGCCTGCGTCGACTGGGCGCGGCGGAACTGCTGCGGGCGCGTCGTGTCCGTGCTCGAGGGCGGCTACGGCGTCGACTGCGGGCCCGCGGGCGAGTACGTCCAGAGCGGGCGCCGCGAGGCCTTCGACACGTGCCTCCGGGCCCACGTCGACGAGCTGATCGCCGACGACGCCGCGGACACGGCCGACGACCCGGAGCCGGCGAACCCGCAGACCGCGCACGTGTCCGCGCCGCACCTCGAAGCCGCGGCGGCCGACCGCCGCGGCAAGGCCGCGGCGTTCTTCCAGGAGCCGCCGCCGGACCAGTCGCGCCTCGGCGCCGCGGCCGGGCCCGCGGGGCCCCAGGCGCTCACGGCCGCGGCGCTCGCGCGATTGGGAGACGTGAAGCCGGGCGTCAAGCTGCCGGACGTCTCCGACGGCTCGGTCTAAGAAGCTCAGGCGACTCCGCGGCGCGCGTTCCGCAAAACTGTTAGTGGGTGTGGGCGCGCCGGAGCCGGGGCCCCTCGGCCGACTCGGGCTCCTTGGGCTCGGCGACGCTCGGCGCCGGCGTCGGCGCCTCGGGCCAGGCCGTGAGGAACGCGGCGTCGCCGCGGTCGTCGTCGTCGCCGTCGGACATGCAGCACTCCTCCTCGCGGTCCCGGCTCCGGCTCCGCGAGCGGCTCCGCGAGCGGCCCGCGAGGCGCCGCGACCGCAGCGGGTTCCCGTCGAGGACGAGGCGGCCCGGCGCGGGCGCGAGGCCCGACCGGCGGCGGAGCAGGTCGAAGGTGCCGCGCATCGCCGCGAGCTCGCCGGGCGGGCGCCGCTGCGGCGGCGACCGGCGCTCCGCGTTGCGCTGCGGCAGGCCGAAGGGGCCGCGCATGGCCTTGAGCTCCTCGGCGCTGAGCTCGACCTCCTCGACCTCGATGTAGTCGTCGTCGTCGTCGGTGTCGTAGTAGCGGGTCACCTTGGGGTTGGACGTCGGCTCGAAGCTCGGCCCGGAGCGCTGGAGCTTCGACTTGGTCAGGGCCGTCACGAGGGCGTCCGTCTCGTCGGCGGCGCCGTCCTCGAGCATCTCTTCTTTTTACGCCGCGCTCTGCACGGGGGGCGAGCGGTGGAACTTGATGGACTGGAGGCGCCGGATGTCGGCGCGCTGGGCGAGGGCGATGTCGTGGCCCGCGCCGTGGTCGTCGTCGACGTCGCCGCGCGTCGCCCAGGCCAGCGGCTCCGCGTATGACGAGGAGCCGAGGATGGTTTTTGCCAGTCGGATGATTTGAGTGCAACTAGCATTCAATACAACCTTCAACGACCCAAAGCCTCTAGACCTGCCAAACCCCTTACGTCTTCACGTAGGCCATCGTGCGGCGCTTCTCGGCCTTCATGGCCGCGGGGAGGCCCGTCGGGTCCGACGTCATCGACAGCGTGTTGCCCGCGTAGCCCGACATGACGGCGGCGCCGTCGGCCTTGTCCATGATGTTGCCGTAGTGGGACGCGCGGCGGTACTTGTTCTGCTTCGCCGCCTCCTCGAGGGCGCGGGCCTGGGCCTCGGCCTCGACGCGCTCGACGTGCGCCTCGATCCAGTGCGCCATCCTCAAATCCGTCGCGTCGCCGTACTTCGTCCGGCCGCCGTCGACCTTCTCGCAGGCGAGCCAGCTCTGCATGCGCTTGAGCGAGTCGGCGTCCCGCAGCCGGTTCTGGGCCGGGTCGCCGAAGCGGAAGGCCTTCTTCTTCCGCGGGGACGCGGACGTCTCGGCCACCGCCTCGTAGTTTGTGGTGTCGTCGCGGTCGCCCTTGCTGATGCGCATCGTCGACCGCCGCCGCCCGCCCCCCGCGCGCGAGCCCGTGCCGTAGCGCCGGTTCAGACTCTCCAGCAGGTTGGAGAAGCGCAGCTCGTCGACGGACTCGCGCTCGAAGGGCAGCCACGGGAACCGGTCGTCCGCGGGGCTCGGCGGCTCCTTCGCCATGGGGTACTCGGGGATGCGCACGGTCTCGCTCGGCCAGCTCCGCGGCAGCTCGTGGTCCCGCAGCAGCGTGCGGTCGATGGACGCCTTGGAGTAGTGGCCCAGGCAGGACTGCGTGTTCGGGAAGGGCTTGAGCGGCTCCAGGGGCGTGCGAAAATGGCCGCCGGACCAGTCCGCGCGCGCGGGACGCATGGCGTCACACTTCTTTGCAAGCCGGAGCAAGGCGAGCACTCAGGTACGGGCCTCTCCGAGAATTACAGGCACACCATTAGCGCGCTCTCCGACGGCACCGTGAAAGATGAGCACGGATGCTGCCCCGCACTTCCAGCCGAGAAGGCATGGCGGCGGCGAAAAGATCCACCGTGATGGCGGCGGTGAAAAGATCCGCCGTGGTCGTGCTCCTCCTCGCCGCCGCGTCGGCCGAGCCCCTGAAGTCGCTCGGCGACACGCTCACGGACGAAGCCATCGGCCTCGCGGGCCAGGGCCGCATGCAGGAGGCCCTCGAGCGCTTCTTCGACGCGCGCGAGGCCGAGCCCCAGGACAGCCGCCGCTGGCAGAACGTCGGCGTGACCCTGATGCGCATGGGCCACCTCGAGGACGCGCGCGCGTCCCTCGAGGAGGCCATCCGCCTCGCGCCGGGCGACGCGACGTGCGTGGCCAACCTCGAGGCGCTGTCGCAGCACGAGGCGCACCGCGACCGCGAGCGCGGCCAGCCGCCGCCGCCGCCGGCGCGATCCGCGGCGCCGAAGCCGCCGCCGACGATCTTCCCGGGCGGCGCGACGAAGAAGGAGCTGCTCGCGCGGGCCGAGGCGTACTTCGACGAGCTCGACGACGTCGACGACTGGCTGGGAGCCTGGTGGCGCGACCCGGCCGCGCGGCGGACGCAGACGGCGGCGCTCCGCAACCAGCTCGCCCGGCACGGCGGCCTGGCGCAGATCCGAGGGTTCCTCGCCGACGACGTCGCCGCGACCCTCGCGGGCGAGATGGCCGCGTCGGAGCAGTGGTCGCCGGTCCAGGGCTTCAGCCGCTTCTACCAGTTCCACTTCCTCATGCTCGATTCGAACGCCGACAACTATTGGAAGGCGAACGCGACCGTGCTCCACGCCATGCACGGCCTCTTCAACTCGCGCCACCTCAAGGCCTGGGCCGCGGAGCTGCTGTCCGCGCCGCCGGACTACTTCGACGCGTCGACGACGTGCCACGGCACCTACTATCGGCCGGGGGACTACACCATGTCCCACAGCGACGGGACGAACGCGCGGAAGCTGTCTTATGTGTTGCACCTGACGACGGACTGGGACCCGAAGTTCGGCGGCGACCTCGTCTTCCTGGACCCCATGTACCACATCCACCCGGCGTTCAACGCGATGAGCCTCTTCGTGACGTCCGATTCCACCTGGCACTTCGTCTCGCCCGTCGCGCCGCAGACGCCGGCGCGCTTCAAGAGGCTGGCCTACAGCGGCTGGTTCAACAGCAACCGGCCGCACCTCGACGACCGCGCGGATTTGAACCGAAGATCGAAGAAGGACGACCAGGACCTCCGCGAGGCGAAGGGCCTGGTCGTCGACGGCGGCCGCGTGCTGAGCTTCGAGGAGCACTACAACGCGCTCTCGCCGACGCTCCGCTGGTCGCACATGAGGGGGTAACACGTGAAATGAGGTTGACCAAGCTATTGAAGGGGATGCGCGCTCGACTGAGCGCCCTTTGGCCGGGTTGACTTCAAGCTGAGGTCGCATCTGTTCTTGAGGTCGCTTCGGCTGCAATGGGTCCATCACTTGGTCCATCGACTGCTCTCGCATGGCTCTGTTTCGCAGCGTCGCTCTGCATGCAGACCAGCGCGTTCAACGCATTGCCGTCGTATGCGCATAAACATAAACGCGCGAGGCTTACAACACCGCAAGCGCAGGAGAACGGGGAGGCGGAGGCCGTCGGCAACGAGACCGCCACGGCGGTCGCCGCCGCGGTCGCTGCCGCTGGAGCGGTCGCTGCGACGACGATCGGCGACCCTCTCCTTGATGGCGCAGCGCTGACGGCCGCGGGTGCAGGTTCGGCCGACGTCGGCGCGGCGCTGACGGCCGCGGGCGCGGGTTCGGCGGCCGACGTCGTGGCCTCGTTCGCGGCGGCGACGACGACCGCCGCGGACGTCGTGACCGGCGCCACGGCCGCCGCGCCGGCGCTCGCGGAAGCGACGGCGCCCGCGCTCGCGGACGGCGTCGCCTCCGCGGCGGCCACCGCCGCGGCGGCGCCCGCCGCCGTGATCGTCGAGGGCGCGAGCCAGACCGTGACCGCGGCGGCGCCCGTCGCCGCCGAGGTCGCGACGGAGAGCGCGCCCGCGATCTCCGAGGCCGCGACCGTGGCCGCGAGCGCGGCGGCCGTCGCGGCGGCGGGCACGCTCGATAGCGTCGCGCCGGCGACGCAAGCCGGGGCCGGCGCGCTCGCGGCCGCCGCCGCGGGCGGCGCGCTCGACAACTCGGGCGCCGCGGGCGTCGCCGGGCGCGTCGCCGGATCGGGGGCCGGGCGCGTCGCCAAAAAGGTCGTGGTGGCGGGCGCCGACACGCTGAAGACCGGAGGCGCGGAGACGGTGACCAAGGTCGCCAAGGGCGTCTCCGCGTCCGGAGGCGCCGAGACCGCGACCAAGGTCGCGAAAGGCTTCGCGGCGTCCGGAGGCGCCGAGACCGCGACCAAGGTCGCGAAGAGCGTCGCGGCGTCCGGAGGCGCGGAGACGGTGAGCCGGGTCGTCAAGGGCGTCGCGGCGTCCGGCGTCGCGGACTCTTCGGCCGTCAAGGTCGGCGCGGGCGTGGAGGCGCTCTCCGGAGGAGCGGGCGCTGACGCGCTGGCCAAGGTCGGCGCGGGCGTGGAGGCGCTCTCGGAGTCGGGCACCATGGTCCTCTCGAAGCTCGCGCCTCTGGCCGAACCGGCGCTGGGCGCGGCCGAAGGCGCGGGCCTCGCGGCCGGTCTCGCGGCCGCCGTCGTCGGCACCGCGGAGGTGCTGAAGCAGAACCCCGCCCCCGTCATCGCCACGGGCGCGCTCCTGGGCCTCGCGCGGTGGGCCGCCACGGAGCTCACGGGCGAGGTGACGACGGCCGACGACCCGCTCAAAAAGGGCGAGAAAACCAGGGTCCTGAAGATGCTTGCTATCGATGCGAAGCCTGAGAAGAAGGGCTGAGCGCGTAAGATCCATGCCCTGAACGAGACTCGTCCTCGGCCGCGCTGCGCCAAGGTTGACCAAGTTATTGAAGGGGGTGCGCACCCGAGGATCCCGCCGGGAGGTGCCGGGGAGGCTCAGAAGGTTAACATTTTGAAATCCCGTTGTTTGAACCTCTTCTTTTCTGGCCATCAAAAGTGCCCACGATGGAGCCCAAAATGCCCGGACTCCATCGGCTGGGACGACCGCACGTATCCCACGCGATGGCGACACAGGGCGCGGCGCCGTGAGGACCCGCCGCGATGCGCGCGTACGCCGCCTGGGCCGTCCTCGCCGCCGGCGCCGCTTACGAGACGCAGACCGACCTGTCCTGCGCGTCGTCGAACGCCCCCTGCCCGACGCTCTGGGGCCTCACGCGCGGCCTCGAGAGCTCCGTCGCGCCGTTCCTCGAGCTCGAGGCGGGCGCGAACCTGTCGCTGTCGCTGTCCGTCGTCACCGCGGGCACGTCGTCGCCGTCGACGACCGCCGTCGCGCTGCGCTCGGACTGCCTCGACTTCGCGCTGGTCCACGTCGGCTGCGTCGTCGACGACGGCGCCTGCGAGGAGCGGTCCGTGGCCACCGTGTCGACGACGGCCGAGGAGCTCGCGACCTGCGACGGCGCGGCCCACGACGGAACCGGCGCGCTCACGCTCCCGTTGGACGTCGACGTCGACGTGGGCTACTTCGACCCCGCCTTCGTCGCCGTGGCGTCCTTCTCGCACACCGTGCTCTACCGCGTCGACGTCTCCACGTCCGCGTCCTGGAGCGGCGGCGCCGAGCAGCTGTGGCCGCCGTCGCCCGCGCCGACGCCCGCGCCGAGCCCGCGGCCGAGCCCGCGGCCCACGCCCGCGCCGTCGCACGCGCCGACGCCCGCGCCGAGCCCGCGGCCCACGCCCTTCCCGACGGTCGTCCCGGGGAACCCGACGGCGGCGCCCGTCTTCGCGCCGACGCCGCGGCCGACGCCCGCGCCGAGCCCGCGGCCGACGCCCGCGCCGTCGCCCGCGCCGACGCCCGCGCCGTCGCCCCGACCGACGCCGCGGCCCACGCCCGCGCCGTCGCCCGCGCCGACGCCGGGACCGTCGCCGGGACCGTCGCCGGCGCCGTCGCCGGCGCCGTCGCCCGCGCCGACGCCCGCGCCGTCGCCCGCGCCGACGCCGGAACCGTCGCTCGCGCCCACGACGTCGGCCCCCAGCGCGGCGCCGACCCTCGCGCCGTCGGCCTGCGCCGAGCGGCCCGACGTGCCGCCGCCGACGCTTCGCGAAGCGCGCTTCGGCGACACGGGCGGCATCGTCGACCTGATCCTCGACGGGCCCAGCGACCGCGGCGGCTTCGGCGGCGCCGAGTTCCCCTGCGACGCGCTCTTCGCCTTCGCGGGCGCCGACGCGACGGCCTGCGCCTTCGTCACCGACGCGCGCGCCACCGCGGCCCTGTCCCGCGACTCCGTCGTCGTCCCCGGCGACAACGTCACGCTCGTCGCGGACGCGCTCCGCGGCTTCGGCGCGCTGCCCTGCTCGCGCTACGCGAACGCGACGACGATGGCGCTCGAGCCGCCGCGGCATCCCCCGCAGCCGGCCGTGTCGCTCACCGGCCCGCAGCGCGTCGGCGCGTGCTCCGCCGTGGAGCTCGGCGCCGCCGCGTCCGTCAACAGCGGCGGCCGGCCCTGGACGCTCGTCCGCTGGTCCCTCGAGGCGCGCGGCGGCACGGACGCCCAGGCCGAGGCGCTCCGGGCCGTCGCGAGGACCGCGTCGCGCGAGCGGAAACTCCACGCGACCGTCGGCGCGGACGTCGTCGAGGCGCTCGCGGGCCTCGCGTTCGACGCGTCGCTGACGCTGGGCAACTTCCTCGGCGCCGCGGGCGCGTCGCCGACGCTGCGCGTCGAGGTCCTGACGGCGTCGGCGCCGTCCGTGTCCATCGTCGGCGGCGAGGACCAGGCGGCGACGTCGAGCGCCGCGGGCATCCGCGTGCGGAGCGCCGCGGAGGTCGCGCGCTGCGCGGGCGAGCCGGAGACGCGGCCGAACCTGCGCTACGCCTGGACGGCGGTTTTGGAAAACGGCGAAGCCGTCGCGAACGCGTCGCCCGACGACCGCATCTTCGAGGCCGCGCCCTTCGCGCTGCCCGGCGCGTCCGTGTTGGCGCTGGAGGTCGCGGTCACCGACGTCTCCGGCCGCCAAAACGCCGCGAGCTGCCGCGTCGCCACGCCGCGCGCGCCGCTCGTCGCGCTCATCGCCGGCGGCGGCGAGCGCACGCTGTCGCGGTCCGAGACGCTCGAACTCGACGGGTCCGCGAGCCGCGATCCCGACGCCGAGGACGGCGGCGCGCTGGCCTTCGCGTGGACCGCGGGCCGCCTGTCGGCGACGGGCGCGTCGCCGTCCTTCGCCGCGCGGGACCTGGGCCCGCCCGGGAACTACTCGGTCGCGCTCGTCGTGTCGGCGGCCGACGGCCGCGCCGCGGCCGCGGCGCAGACGGTCTTCGTCGTCGCCGAGCCCGTGCCTCGGGTAGCCTTGCGGCCCGTCGACGGCAAGGTCAACCCGTCGCTGGACCTCACGCTCTTCGGCAGCGTGGCCCCCAGCGACAAGGACCGCGCGCGCGGCGTGACCTACGGCTGGTCCCTCGTCGCCGGGTCGCTGAACGGCGAGCTCGACGACTTCGCGCGCACCAGGTACAAGGGCGCCACGGACGCGCCGTCCAGGGACGTGCCCCTCGTGCTCGCCGCGGGCGCGCTGACCATGGGCGCGGCCTACGCCTTCGCGCTGGAGGCGCGCGTCGCGTCGGGCCCGAACCGGCACGTGTCCGCGTCCGCGACGGTCGCCTTCGTCGCGAACCGCGCGCCGACGAGCGGCGGCGTCGACGTCGACCCCGTCGACGGCGAAGCCGCGCGGACGATCTTTGGGTTGACGGCGGCGTCGTGGGTCGACGACGACTACCCGCTGGCCTACACCTTCTTCTCGGAGGTCGCCGGCGCCGAGAACTCGCTCATCTACGACGCGCTCGAGCCGTCCTTCGACGCGATCCTGCCCGTGGGCGACGCCGGGAACGGCCACGCGCTCGTCGTCGGCGTCTCCGTGAAGGACGCGCTACAGGCCGTCGCGCGCGCGACGACCGTCGCCCGCGTGCGCCCGGCGACGTTCTCCACGGATCCGACCGCGGACGACAGCATCTACACCGAATCCACGGCGCTGCTCGAGGACCTCGAGGCGACGGGCGACGTCGAGGGCACCTTCGCGGCCATCTTCGCGCTGGCGTCCATGCTCGACGCCGCGGCGGCCGCGGACCCGACGGCCGCGCCGACGGCCGCGCCGACGGCCGCGCCGACGCGCCGGCCGACGACGGCCGCGCCGTCGGCCGCGCCGTCGCGGGCCCCCACGGCCGAGCCGACGACGGCCGCGCCGTCGGCCGCGCCGTCGCGGACCCCCACGGCCGCGCCGACGACGCCCGCGCCGACGCCCGCGCCGACGCCGGGGCCGACGGTGGTCCCCGGGAACCCGACGGCCGCGCCGGTCCCGGCGCCCACGGACGTGCCGAGCTCGTCGCCCACCACGGCCCTCCCCATCCCGTCGCCGACCGCCGCGCCGTCGCTCGCGCCGTCGACGGCGTCGCCGAGCGCCGCGCCGAGCGCCGCGCCCGCGCCGTCGCCGACCGCGCCGCCGACGGCCGCGCCCGCGCCGTCGCCGACGGCGTCGCCCACGCTCGCCTGCCCGCTCTGCCACCCGGACCGCGGCGACTGCGTCGTCGTCGACTTCAACGGCGACGTCGCCGACGGGTCCAGCGCCTGCGCGGGGTTCTGCACGCCCACGTGCGTCTGCTTCGAGGGCTGGCGCGGCGAGCACTGCGACCAGACGCTGGACGAGTTCGAGGCCGAGCTCGCGCTCCGCGCGTCCTTCATCGAGGCGTTGGCCGACGCCGCGGCGAAGCAGCCCGTGACCAAGGGCGCGCTCAAGCAGCAGGCGGGCCTCCTGTCGACGCTATCCGCGGCCGCGGGCATGGACGCGGACTCGGACGCGCGGACGTCGCAGATCGCCCTGCAGGTCGCGCTCGGCTCGGCGGAGGTGGGCCTCGACGCGGGCACGGGCGACGCGCTCGTGACGGCGCTGTCGTCCCTGCTCGGCGGCGCCGCGGCGTCCCGCGCGGGCCGCCGGCGCCTCGGTAACGCGACGGCCGTGCCCCGGAGCGGCGCGCTGGCCAACGTGTCCGCGGCGATCCTCGAGCTCGGCAAGGCGACGCTCGTCGACAGCGTCGTCGGCCAGGAGGCGAAGGAGTTGACGGGCGACAAGCTCCGGGTCGCGTCCGTGAAATTCGGCGACACCGCGACGGCGAAGCTGTCGCCGCCGGGGTCGCCGGGCGCGCTCCGCCTCGCGGCGGCGGGCGGCGCGGCCCTCGACGCGACGGTCGCGGAGCTCTTCGTCAACGCGCGCACCGGCGAGGCGCTCGCGTCGACGGTGCTCGCCGCGAACGTGCGCCGCGACCCGACGGCCGCCCGGAGGCGGCTCAAGAAGGGGGGCTCCCGGAAGGACGGGACCGTCGAGGTGCTCCTCGAGCTCCCGGCGCTCCCGAACGCGCCGCGGCCGGGGCCGCTCGGCGAGACGTCCGGCGTCGTCGCCTGCGACGGGTCGCGCGCGGCCGCGACCACCCGCTGCCCCGGCGGCGCCGAGAACGCGACGCTGGCCTGCGGCGACGAGCCGGCGTCCTACGAGCTCAACTGCTCCGCGGCGCGGGAGGCCGCGTGCCTCTCCGCGTCCGCGGGGAGCCTCGCGTGGGGCGGGCCGCGCGCGCCGGCGTGCGCCGTCGCCGGCGTCGCGGACGACGGCGCCGTCGTCTGCGCCTGCGCCGTCGACCCGGACGCGCCGAGCCTCTCGGAGCACGCGGCGACGACGGACGAGGTCTACGCGACCTACTACCGCGAGCTCCTGGCGGAGGAGGGCCTGAGCGACCGCGTCGTCGCGCGGAACGGGCTCCTCCTCGCGACGCTGGCCGGCGTCGCCGCCTTCTGCGCGCTGCTCGGCGCCTGGGGCGCCGCCGCCGACGCGCGGGCCGGCGCGGCGGAGCGCGACGCGTACCGGCGGACGACGTCGAAGTTCGCGGTCGTCGAGGCCGACGACGCGGCCGCGCGACGAGACGCACGCGGAGCTCGTCGCCGCGTCGCTGCCCCGCTTCATGCGCGAGCTCGCGACGCCGCGGCGCTTTGTGTGGGACGCGCTCCTGCGGCACCACGGCCTGCTGAACGTCCTGACGTGGCACCCGTCGCGGAGCCGGCCGTCGCGCGCGTTCGTCTTCTTCCTCGCCGTGCTGGGCGTCCTCTACGCGGAGGCGCTCTTCTACGAGCTCGCGTTCCCCGACGGGGTCTGCGCGTCGCGGTCCGACGACCCGGTCACCTGCGAGGCCCTGCGGTCGCCCGTCTTCCGCGACCGGCGGCTCTGCGCCTACGACGCGGCGGTGGAACCGGCGTGCGCGTTGGCGCCGCCGGACGCGCGCGACGCGGCGCTGCGGCTCCGGCTCACGGTTTTAGCGGTCGCGCTCTACCTGCCGTCCCTCGCGGCGCTCGAATGGCTCTGCGAGCGCGTCGTGTTCCGGCCGACGGCGCCGCGGGCGCGCGTCGGGCCCGAGCGGCCGGGCGCGCCGTCCGCGCCACTCGGCGACGGCTTCGCGGCGCGCCGCGACGCGGCCGCGGCGCTCTTCGCGGAGCTGCGCGCGGCGCTGCGGCGGTCCGACGACGCCGCGGGCTACGCCGGTGGGGCGGAGGATGAGTTCCGGTGCGCGGCGGGCGACGTCGACGCCGAGGCCGCGCGCGCGCTGCCCGCGCTCCTGCGACATATCTTACGGCGCCGCCAGGAGCTCGTGGACGCGCTCGCGGAGCAGCCGGCGGACGCGCAGCTCCGGCGCCTGCGGGCGGCGCTGGAGGCGCGCTGGGCCCTCCACCCGGAGCGGGCGCACTGGCGGCTCCCGTTCGCGGAGCGCGCGTTCAGAATCCTCAAGACCGCGGCGCGCGACGCCGTCGACGCCGCGGGCGCCGTCGACGCGGCCGCCGGCGACGAGTCGCACGACGTCGTCTGCGCCATCGTCTACCACGTGCGGCGCTTCGAGTTCCTGGACCGGCGGGAGCGGCGCGTGCTGGAGCGGTCCGTCGGCGGCTACGACCGGCGGGAGGTCGTCGACCCCGGCGTCGCGTGGAAAGTCCGCGTCGCCGGCGCCGGCGCCGTCTTCGGCGTCGCCGGCGGCGTCGCCTGGCAGCTCCTCGTCTTCGGCCTCGCGCGCGACGCGGACACCCCCTTTACGTGGTGGGTCGACGCGCTCTGCGCGGTCCTCTTCGTCTTCGGGCTCCTGGAGCCGCTGCGGATCGTGGCCGTCGAGTGCGCGATCCCGCTCCTCGTCTGGGCGAAGCTCGAGCACTACCGGGACCCCGTGCGGCTCGTGCTGCCGTTCCGCGAGGCCGGCGCGTTCCTCGGGCCCGCGGACCTGCTCGCGCGGTCCGCGGACGCGTCGTTCCGGTCCGTGGGGCTGCCCGTGCCCGCGAGCGTCGCGGACCGCGGCGGTGCGACGCCGCCGGTGCTCAAGCGCCGCGCGACGGCGCTGGCCGCGGGCGCGGACCGCCTCGCGCGGCGCCGCGCGGCCGCCGGCCGCCGCGGCGCGGCCGCGGTCGCCGCGCGCGTCGCCGCGGCCGCGGCCTGGGACCTCGGCGAGCCGGAGCTCCTCGAGCCGGGCCACGCGGCGCGCAACGCCGCGTTCCGCGCCGCGTCGCCGCTCTGGCGGTCCGACTACCTCGCGGACCTCGGCGACGGTCTCGCGTGGCGCGCGCCGGCGTACTACGCCGCGCTCCTCGCGTTCTGGGCGGGCTTCACGGCCCTCCACGGCGAGCTCCAGGACATCGCCATCGAGGAGGCGTGCAACGTCGTCCTCATGGCCGCGGCGTCGCGGCTCCAGGGCGCGCTGGACCGCGCGGCCTTCTCGCGGCACCTGTCGACGGTCGTGCTGGCCGTGCTCCTCCTCGGCCTCTTCCTCGTGCTCGGACTGCTCTTCGCCGCGTCGCGCGCGGCCTACGCGCTCCGGCGGCGCCTCGACCCGGGCCGCCGCGCGCGCCGCGCGCTCCGCCGCGACGAGCGGTCGAAGCGCCACTTCTCCCTCGCCTTCGAGGGCTTCCGCGACGCGGAGGGCGTCCAGCGCGCCGAGTCGAAGCGCGAGTCCGACGGCGACGCCGCGCGCTGGATCCGCGACGAGGGCGACACCGCGGCGCTGGACGTCGCCGACGACGACGGCGGCTCGGACGACGAGCTCCTCGACCCGCCGGACATCCCGCGGTCGCCGCCCGGGAGCCAGGGGCCGGCGGCGTTCTGGCCCGACGACGACGACGATGTTTCCGTGGTGCTGGAGAAGTAACGTGTGTAGCTGTGGTTGGTTGCTCGTGTGGGGTGGAGGCGGCTCGCGCAGTCGCTGCGGCCCCAGGAACGGTGCGACGCCGAGGGGCGACGCCAGCGCGAGGTGGTCCGCAAACGCGAGATCGCTCTGCAACGCCAGCGCAACGGGCTACCGCCGCTGCCCCCCCCTAGGGGCTTCTTGAGAGACTTAGGGTGACAAGTACGAAGTACAATTGGAGGAGTGCTGCCTCTCCACTTTCACGTGAAAAGGACTTTCACCTCCGCGCAGGGGGAGCAGGCAAGTCGACGCGCGTCGGCGCGTTGGGGGAGGGGGCTTCCTGTGGTCGAGCACGGAGGATCTTCGATCGGCGCGCGTCCGCTTTTTCGGGGCATAGCTTCCTCGCGCTGAACGCGGGGGGGTTTCGATTGAGGAGCGGGGCGGGGAGGGGGGATCACGACCGTCAAGCCTCGAGCTCGGTCTTGATCTGCATCTCGACCTCCTTGAATTCCTTGAAATCGATGCCGTAGGCGCTGCCGCCGTGCTTCGACTCGTCGAGGCCGGCCTCCTCGAACTCGCGCGACACGCGGAAGATGCCCAGCGCGTTCATCAAGAGGAAGAAGGGCGTCATCGTCGCCGCGACCCAGGCCGTGATGAGGAGCAGCGCGACGACCTGGCAGGCGAGCATGGAGCCGTCGCCCGTGTAGAAGAGGCCCGCGCGGTCCGCGTTGCCGTAGGCCGCGCGCATGTTGTAGGGCCGCGCGAAGAGCGCGGGCGCGAGCAGGCCCCACGCGCCCGCGAAGTAGTGCACGGGCGTCGCGTTGACCGCGTCGTCGATCTCGAGCTTCACGAGGAGGAAGCTGCCCCCCGTGTAGACGAACGCGCCGACGAAGCCGATGACGACCGCGGCCCAGGGCTCGACGACCGCGCACGCGGACGTGATGGACACGAGCCCCGCGAGGACGCCGTTGCACATCTCGCCGACGTCGTAGACGTGGGAGAGCGCGTAGTGGAGGAAGAGGTTCGTGAGGCCGCCGGCGGCCGCCGCGAGCGTCGTCGTCACCGCGACCTTGGCCGCGACGGCGTCGCAGCCGACGATGCAGAGCGTCGACCCCGGGTTGAAGCCGTACCACCCGACCCAGAGGAGGAACGTGCCCAGGACCACCAGGGGCATGGAGTGGCCGTTGATGGGCTTCGCGTTCGGGCCGAAGCGGCCGAGGCGCGGCCCGAGGATCGCCGCGCCGATGCCCGCGGCCGCGCCGCCGACCATGTGGACGACGCCGCAGCCCGCGAAGTCGACGACGCCGACCTTGAGCCAGGCCGTCTTGCCCTCGGGCACGAAGGCCGTGAGGAAGCCGTCGCCGCTCCAGATCCAGTGGACGACCACGGGGTAGACGAAGCCCGTGAGGACCGCGCTGTAGCCCGCGTACGCGCCCATGGAGCACCGCTCCGCGACGGCGCCGGAGACGATCGTCGCCGCCGTCGCCGCGAAGGCGAACTGGAAGAACCAGTCGTGGAAGCCGCTGTCGCCCTCGTAGCCGTTGGAGAGGAAGAAGTACTTGTTCCCGCCGATGAACCAGTTGCCGCCGGACGAGTCGGACCCGTACGCGAACGCGTAGCCCGTCGCCCAGAACCACGTCGCGCCGACGCACGCGTCCATGAGGTTCTTGAGCAGGATGTTCTGCGCATTCTTCGCGCGGATGGACCCGGCGCAGAGCATGGCGAAACCCGCCTGCATCAGAAAGACGAGGACGCCGCAGTACAGGAGCCAGTGCACGTCCGAGCTCGCCCCGACGGCGTCGTCGCCCGAGTCCGAGATGAGCGCGGTGATCTGCGCGAGCTCGTCGTCAGAGAGGACCATCTTTGCGCTTCAGGGGTCTTCTTCGAGGTCGGGGGGGGCGCCAAGGAGCGCTACGAAAGCCGTCTCCCTCTCTACTCGACGTTAAAACACGCGCCGCGACTCGATCGACGGCAACATCCCACATTCCTCCCTGCGACGCGGCTCTGCAGTTGCACGCTTCGGCAACTGGGACCCGAACGCGATGCGCCTCCGGCGGCCCAAGAGCCACGACTTCTACCCCGTCGAGCACAACCTGGCGGTCATGATCCACGAGATGAGCCACATCGACCACGGGAACCATGCAGCTGGAAGTAAGGTGTTGCCGCGACAGCGTTAGCGGCGCCCTAGGCCCAGAGCTGGGCGAGCGCGCGCGCGACGTAGCGCTTCTGCGGCAAGTCGAGGCCGTAGCGCTCGGCGAGGTCGTCGCTTCAGGGGGCGCAAAGGGGCGCTACGAGCACCCCGAGCGCCGACTAGACCGCTGAAAAACTGTCAACCCGAGTTCACCGCTTTGTGCAAGCGACCGAGTCTTTGTGCAAGTCCACAGCAACGTCCAGGCCCTGGCGCATCCGCGGCGCGCGAGCCGACCAAGAAACTCACGCGCCGCGCCGCCCGACCCTCCCACCCGCGGCCAACCCCCCGTCGTCGACGCCGCCACCCGAGCGCCCACCACAAGACCGAACGATGGAGACGGTGAAGACGGGGTGGCTCGAGAAGAAGAGCGTCATGCGGTGGCAGAAGCGCTGGTTCGCGCTCTACCGGAAGCGCGACAGTTCGCGGGCCTGGTTCGCGTACTTCGACGGGGCGCTCGACGGGGTGCTCGACGAGGCGCGCGTCGCGCGCGCCAAGGGCGCCGTCGAGCTCTCGTGGGGCGCCAAGGTCGACGTGCTCCCCGGCGCCGGGTCGCGGTTCCAGGTCATCCTCGCGAAGCACGCCCTCAAGTGCGGCGCCGCCGACGACGCGGCCCGCGACGCCTGGATGCGCGCGCTCCGGTCCGAGGCGAGCCACGCGGTGCGGTCCGCGACGGTCCAATTCGCGGGCGAGGCGTGGCAGATCGACCCCAAGTACGAGCTCGTCAAGAAGGTCGGCTCCGGCGCCTACGGCTGCGTCGCGTCGGCCCGCGACACGTCCGCCGAGGCGCGCGAGCGCTTCGGCGCGCCCTACGACGTCGCGATCAAGAAGGTCGCGAACGTCTTCGAGGACGCCGTCGACGCCTGTGTGGATTCCAAACCTTCAACTCGACTTCAATGTGAGCGTATTCGACGGTTTCGACGCGAGACTTTCTGCCGTGCTTCGAGAACTCCACAAGAGCAATCGATTCGTCCAAAAATCAGCCGAATCGACTTCGATTTGACCGAGATAGAGAGTCCTGAAGTTTGGTGGGGACCCCCCAAACCAGTGGTTGGAATCCACTCAGGTCGACGCGAAGCGGATCCTGCGGGAGGTGCGCCTCATGCGCAACTGGAACCACCCCTGCGTGCTCGGGCTCTACGACATCGTCGAGCCGTCGCACTCCGCGGACTTTGAGGACCTCTACATCGTGACGCCGCTGTCGACGACGGACCTCTCGCGCGTGATTTACTCGAAGACGGCCCTCAGCTCCGACCAGCAGCTCTACCTCTTCTACCAGACGCTCTGCGGCGTCCACTACATCAACTCGGCGGGCGTCATCCACCGCGACCTCAAGCCCGCGAACCTGCTCGTCGACGTGAAGACGTGCGGCCTCAAGGTCTGCGACTTCGGCCTGAGCCGCTGCCTGAGCCACGAGGGCGCGGCGCTGACGGACGGCTACATCGAGGCGCCGGCCGTCGACGGCGGCGCGAACAACTTCACGGAGTACGTCGTCACGCGGTGGTACCGCGCGCCGGAGGTCGCGCTCCGTGTGGAAATCAAATCTTCACCCCGACTTCAATGTGCGCGTAATCGACCGTTTCGGCGCGAGTTCTTCTGCCGTGCTTCGAGAACTCGACGAGAGCAATCGATTCGTCCAAAGATCAGCCGAATCGACTTCGATGTGACCGAGATAGAGAATTTCTCAAGTTTGGTGGGGACCCCCCAAACCAGCGCTTGATTTCCGCGCAGGTCATGCTCGGCTTCCACCACTACGGCGCGGCCATCGACGTCTGGGCGTCGGCGTGCATCTTCGTCGAGATGCTCATCAAGGAGCCCCTCTTCCCGGGCAACGACTACCTGCACCAGCTCAAGATCATCCTCAAGCAGCTCGGCAAGCCGACGGACCCCGGCGACTCGTGGTTCGTCACGAACAAATCCGCGCGCCAGTTCCTCGACGGGCTGCCGGCCTACGCGGCGCAGCCGTTGGACCGCAAGGTGCCCGGGGCGCCGCCGGGGGCGCTGGACCTGGTGCTGGGCATGCTCCGCTTCGACCTGTGTGGAAATCAACCACTGGTTTGGGGGGTCCCCACCAAACTTCAGAACTCTCTATCTCGGTCAAATCGAAGTCGATTCGGCTGATTTTTGGACGGATCGATTGCTCTCATCGACTTTTCGAAGCACAGCAGAAAGCCTCGCGTCGAAACGGTCGCATACGCACACATTGAAGTCGGGTTGAAGGTTTGGAATCCACACAGGCTTCGACCCGCGGAAGCGGACGCCCGTCTCCGACTGCATCGACCACGCGTGCCTCGCGGACTACCGCGAGCACGAGCTCGAGGCGCGCGCGGGCTTCCACGTCGAGATGGACGACGTCGAGGCCGTGGCGCTGACGAAGAGCGCCATCCAGCGCCTCCTCTACGACGACGTCCGCGCGTTCCACCGCGACCTCCCCGCGGACCGCGGCCGCGTCTTCAGCGACGCGGAGGAGCTCGCCGAGCACGTCACCATCGACCACGCCGCCACGCCCATGGACCAGTCGCCGCGGTAAAGAGACCCGGAAGCGTGGGGCTCGAGCGAGCTTGTTGGGGGCCTTGTTGGGGGAGGCGCTCGGTAGGTTAGGCCTTTCGGCGATTTCAGTCTTGCGGCAGATCAGCACAGAGAGTCGCTGTCTACCCCCACGACCCCATCCGTGAAGCTTACCCCGTCCGACGCGAGTTGTACGACCGGCCCTCCTCCTCTACGTCGAGACCATGAAGGACTGGCAGAAGAAGCAGATGGAATTCGAGCAGGTCAAAGCCCGGGCGAAAGCGCTACAGCTGAGATTGACGTGTACGATTTGTGGGACGAAACCGAAGACCATGCTGAACTGTCCGTGTGCGACTACGCAGTATTGTTCGACTGAATGCCAAAGAATTGACTGGCGCGACCGCGGCCACCGGAAGGCGTGCAAAAAGATCCGAAACGAGCGCGCGGAGGAGGAGAAGCGGGCGGAGGCCGAGACCCCGATGCCCCCGCCGTCGCCGCCGCCGGAAATGTTCTACGGCCCTGCACCGCGGTCGCACGCCGACGAGGTCCGCGCGCGCATCGCGGCGGAACACGAGGCGGCCCGCGTGCGGCGCGAGGCGAACCCGTTGCCCGAGCCGGCGTCGGCGCGGTACGGGTCGCGGTGCCCGATCTGTCTCGAGGATTGGGACGTGAATGAACAGAGGGCACTTCTTTTCTGCTGCTGCCGGACGATCTGCAGGTCGTGTCACGACAAGACCCGCGGAACGCATTGTACTCTCTGTCGCATACCGGCCCCAAAAACCGCTGCGGAACACCTCGCGCATCTTCGCCGCCACGTCGAGAACGAGGTGCCGGAAGCGATGAAGACTCTCGGTGACATCTATCGCGAAGGCAGACCTAACCATGGCGTCGTGAAATCCGCGAAGAAGGCTGCAAAGCTTTACAAGCGCGCCGTGGAGCTCGGGGACATGGACGCTACGATTCCGCTCAGCACCGCGTACGCTACTGGAGATGGCGTCAAGTTAGACAGGAGGAAGGCGCTACAACTCATACGCATCACTTCGGAACGAGGCGACGCGCATGCGCAGCGCAATCTTGGAGTCTATCTTCGTCAAGACAAAAAATTTGAGGAAGCGTTCCGCCTTTTCAAGATGGCTGCGGATCAGGGATTCACTGACGCCGAGATCAACCTTGGGCATTGCTACAGAACGGGAGAGGGCGTGGAAGTGAATATCACCGAGGCCAAACGCTATTGGGAGCGCGCGGCCGCCAAAGGCCACGCACACGCCATATTCGCGCTCAAGCACTGGTTTCCCGATAGGCAGCGGCGCCCTTAAAAAGAACGCTACATAGCCGGACACCGATGGAGGTCCTGAGGGGTCGGGGAGGCGTCGCGTGCCCAAGGCGAGAGGCGACGGCCTAGGTCACCTGCGAGCCTCTCTCTCTCGCGCATTAGGCGACGCACCTCGCCTACGCGCCTACTTTGGGCGGGCGCGGGCACTGGGGGGGCCACTAAAGCCGGGCGTAGGCGCTCCTTCAACTTGAAGTTCAAAATTGCTCCACTGACCCTGGAGCTCCACACGAGCTGCCTCCAGTCCTCCTTCGGCGCCGCCAGCGCCGCGCCGTCGCCTAGCTAGACCGACCGCGGCGTCGTCCTCGCGTCCATACGCTCTCGCTGATCCAGAGCTCCATCGCTCGTCGCAAAACTCCGGTCGCGGCGCGTCGAAAAAGCCATGTGCCTCTGCTGCCTCGGCTGGGGCCTCTTCCTCTACAACTACGCCAACGGCCGCGCGCGCGAGCCGCGGCTCGAGGACGTGACGCCGAACGCGCAGATCCTCGCGGGCCAGGCCGGCGTGAGCGTGCTCGACTACTTCTTCTGGACGCTCTTCGTCGGGCTCTCCGGGTCGTCGCTCTACGCAGCGATGCTCGTCTTCGACGTGCTGCCCTTCGTCGCCCAGGCGTCCTTCATGCGCGCGCGCCGCGTCCCGGGGTGTTTTCCCGCCCCTTGACACGTGACACCGTAGCTACTACATCATGACGAACGCGAAGCTCGAGCCGGCGACGCGGTCCTGCTGCGACGACGCCGCGGAGAAGGAGACGATGCTCGCCGCTCGGCCGTCGTGCTGCGCGGAGAAGCAGGCCAAGCCCTGCTGCAAGGCGACGGAGCTCGTCTGAATGCTTTTGCGGCGCGGCGGCGGCGCGCGTCCGAATCCCGTGGCGATGGCGGACGCCCGTCGGGGCGATGACGAGACACACACCGTTGCTGCGCGGAGACTTACGCGACGTCCTGCTGCGCGCGGCGACGGCGCTCGTGTAGTTCGCTGGGGGTCCGGGCGGCCTGCCTGTCTATAATGTGTCAATTTTACCAGCCCTCCTGAGATTGTCACCTACGAGGTCCGGAGTGCTGCGAGCTCTAGGCGCACGCGCGTGCCGTCTCATGGTGCCGATAGCCGCCTATAACGCCGAACCCATGCTTGCGTAGTAGGACCAGGACGCGGCCTCGTCTCACCCCAGGAGGCTCCCAGGCCGATCGATCCCTGAAGGTGAAGTACCGATGACGCAATTCCGGAACGCGCCGGGATTGCGCCCAGCGGGAGCACCTTCTGAGCGCGATGACGAAACCAGAGTGCGTGCTGTGCGGCGGTTGGTACAGGATGAACAACGACGGCACGATGCGGGCCCATCTGACCTCCTGCCTGAAGAAGCCATTCGACCCCGAACGCCTCGATTCTCTTGACTTCGACCCCAACACGGCGACCCGCGACACGCGCGAGGAGTGCGGGACCGGGCCGACCGCGTCCTTCGGGGACCGTGTGACCTACCTACACGCGGCGTGCCGCGACAACGACGCCCAGCTGGTGCAGTACCTTATCAAACGCAACGCCGACGTAAACCGGGAGACGTCGTGGGGTTACACGCCGCTCCACGTCGCGTGCCGCAACGGCTACCTCGACATCGTTCGCTGCCTCCTCGCCGCCGGCGCCAAGGTCGACGCCGAAGCGTTCTGCATCGACGGACAGTTGGGCACCCCGCTAGACGTCGCGTGCCGTCACGGCCATTGCGGCATCGTCGAACTCCTCCTCGGTCATGAACCTGCGGTCGATGTGGTGAAGGATGACTTAGTGGTAGCGTGCCGCGAAGGCCACGTCGCGGTGGCGGAACTGCTCCTCGCGTACATCGCTCGCGTCGAGCCCGCGGCGGTCAACCTGTGGATCGACCTGCTAGACGTCGCGTGCCGTCACGGCCATCGCGGCATCGTCGAACTCCTCCTCGGTCATGAACCTGCGGTCGATGTGGTGAAGGATGACTTAGTGGTAGCGTGCCGCGAAGGTCACGTCGCGGTGGCGGAACTGCTCCTCGCGTACATCGCTCGCGTCCAGCCCATGGCGCTCAACCAGTGGATCGACCCGCTAGAACTTGCGTGCTGTCACGGCCATCGCGACATCGTTCAGCTCCTCCTCGAGCACGAACCTACGATCGATGTGGTCAAACATCTCTTGGAGAAGGCGTGCGGCGAAGGCCACGTCGCGGTGGCGGAACTGCTCCTCGATCGCTTCCAGCCCGCGGCGCTCCACGAGTGGATCGCTGGGGGCGACTGGATCAGCGCGGCGTGCGCATCCGGCAAGCCAGAGGTAGCACGGCTTCTCCTCGACCGCGGGGCGGGTCTCAACATGACGGAGGCGGATCCAGAGATCCTCTCCAAGAAGCTACTCTGCGAAGCGTGCAGCTCGGGCAAGCTCGAATTAGTGAAGTTTCTCCTGAGTCGCGTCTCCAGATCTCCATCTCAAGGCCAATTCTACATGCCACTGCTAATTCGCGCGACTGTTGGCAACCACGTTGACACGCTTGAGGAGCTCCTCGAAGATCGGGCCAAACTAGCCCCTGATTGGACTGACGAATTCACGACGACCGTAGACGAGTATCTCGAGGCGACGAGCGGCCGGCCTAGTTTCCGCAGTTGCTTGGAGAAGGAGCAGGAAGAAGGCCGTGGTTATCTGCAGATGGGATTGATGCGTGTCGCACTTTTCCAGCTCGACGATTTCACGGGTGTTGTGAATCTGTTAATTTCGCGCGGTGCGCAGCGCCCGACAAAGAAGTGGTGGCGCGACTTTCCCGATAAGGCTGCTCGCTTTAAAGCAGAGCTTGCCAAGGTGAAGGATCTCCGCAAGTCCAACCTCGCCAAGATGAAGGAACGCAAAATGCAGAGAGCGGAACTCAACCTGCGCGCGCTGGAGGATGCGACCCCGCTGCCTACCCTCGTGCTTCACTATGGAATCCTCCCATTCGTCTTCAAGCTTACCGAGACGGAGCTGCAATCGATACCGTGACGGCATGACGCACACGGCGTGTAGCGGGGTGCGGAACGACCCTTCTCCCCTCCATTCTACCTCTCCATCCCCCCAAGCAAGAGAGCCATCCCACAAAGAAGACAGCCCCTTAAAGACACCACCTAGAAAACCAGCACGTGGTGAGATTTATCAGACAGGTCTAGACAGGGGTGTGTGTGGAAGGGGGGGGGGGGGGGGGGGATGGGCCTCTTGGTTGGGGGGGGGGGGGGGGAGAAGGGGGGGGGGGGGA
>NW_008705566.1:2052203-2153914 GCF_000186865.1 Aureococcus anophagefferens | reverse complement strand
TCGCGCCGCGCCTCGCGCCCGCCGCGCGCCCCGCGCCGCGCCGGGGCGCCGCCGGTCCGCGGCGGCGCCGACGCGGCGCGCGGCGCGCTAGGCGGGCGCGTCGCGGGGCTCGACGAGGATCTCGTTGACGGCGACGTGCGGGGGCTGGGAGAGGGCCCAGACGACGGTGCGCGCGACGTCGTTGGGGTCGAGCCAGAGGTTGCGGTCCTCGGAGGGCTGCGCGTAGAGCGCGCGCGCCTCCTCGTCCGTCGTGCAGCTCTTCAAGTTCGACTTCGTGTCGCCCGGCTGCACCGTCGTCACCTTGACGCCCGTGCCCGCCGTCTCGGCGCGCAGCCCCTGGGACACGGCCTCGACGAAGAACTTGGTGCCCGAGTAGACCGCGAGGCCCGCGAAGGCCTTGCGGCCCGCGTCCGACGACACGGAGAGCACGTGGCCCTTGCCGCGCGCGAGCATGCCCGGCAGCACGGCGCCGATGCCGTTGAGCACGCCCTTGCAGTTGACGTCGACGGCCTGCTCCCACTCGTCCTCGTGGCCGTTGCGCATGAGCGTGTAGTGCATGACGCCCGCGTTGTTCACGAGGATCGACGGAGGGCCGAGCGCGCGCGCGCACGCGGCCACCGCGTCCTTGACGGCCCGGCGCGACGTGACGTCGCAGGCCACGGCGACCGCGCGGCACCCGTGCAAACTCGCGATCTCCTTGGCCAGCGCGGCCGCGCGGTCCTCGCGGCGCGCGGCGAGGCACACGTCGCAGCCCGCGGCGCCGAGCGCGCGCGCGATGGCCGCGCCGATGCCGCCCGACGCGCCCGTGACGAAGGCGACCTCGCCCCGCAACGTCTGGCCGTTCGTGGCCTGCGCCGGCGGCAGCACGCCCGCCTCGAGGAGGTGGTACGCGTACTCGCGCACCAGGGGCACGTCGAGCGGCGGGTACGCGCCCGCGCCGCGGCGCAAAGCGAGCGCCCGGAGCGCGCCGTTGTCGAAGGACGCGTGGGCGTCGTTGGCCGCTAAAGCCTCCGGCGTCTCCAGGGGCTCGACGAGCTTCCAGAGGGGCTGGAGGAGCGCAGACGCGACGTCGCCGTCCTGGCCCGCGCCGCGCTCGAGCGCCTTGCGGAAGGCCTCGTAGGACACGGCTTCGACGGCGACGCCGCAGGACCGCAGGGCGTCGACGACGGCGCCCATGGGCAGCGTCGCGCCGTTGACGAGGTTGAAGGCCTTGCCGTTCGACGCCTTGTCGCCCGCGGCGCAGAGCACGGACTTGGCCGCGAAGTCCACGGGCGTGAGCTCGCAGCGCCAGCCGTCGACGGACGGCGCCATGCCGAGCCAGGCCATGCCCGCGACGTAGAGCAGGTTCGAGTCGCTCGTGTTCCAGCCCGCGCGGAGGATCTTCTCGCGGAGCGTCGTCTTGGGCTTCGCGGCCTTTTGCGCGGCCGTAAGCGCCGCGACGACCTGCTGCGCGGCGTCGACGCGCGACTGGCGGCTCACGCTGAGGGCCCGGGCCTCGTTGGGGTCGCGGTCGTCGCCCGGCGCCGGCGCGTTGCGCGGGTCCGCGCCGCCGAGGTTGCCCGGGCGGACGACGACCGTCGGGAGGCCGCGCTTCGCCGCGTGCCTCACGAGGAGCTCGGCGACGGCCTTGGACTGGGCGTAGCCGTTCTCGAGCGAGCCCAGCGTCTCGAGCAGGTCCGCGCCGTCCTCCGCGTGGGGGCCGCCGGCCATGGGGAAGACCGCGTCCGTCGAGACGTAGGTCACGGGCTTGACCTTGTGGTCCATCGCGAGGTGGAGCACGCGCATGGTAGAGGTGACGTTGTCCTTGCGGAGGCCGTCGTAGGGGAAGACGAGGTTCACCTTGGCCGCGCAGTGGACGACGCGGTCGACGACGGTGGCGAGGTAGAGGTAGTGGTCCGTGACGAGGCCGAGCCGCTCGAGCGACAGGTCGCCCTCGACGCCCTCGATGCGCGACGCCCAGCCCGCGGCCTCGCGCCACAAACCGTACTTCTCGAGCGTGCCGATGACGCGCTCCAGGGGCGTCTCGGACGCCGACGCCCGGACCAAGCAGAAGACCGTGCGCACCTTCTCGTTCGCGAGGAGCTCGCGGAGCAGGTGCGCGCCGAGGAAGCCCGTCGCGCCCGTCAGGAGCACGGCCTCGCCCTCGAGGGGCCGCTTCGCGGCGGCGGCGTCGTCGCCGTCCGCGGCCGCGAGGTTCTGCTGGCTGTCGACGCGCTTCGTCGCGAGCGACACGCCGTGCCAGTACGCGCGGAGCGCGATGTCGAAGCCCTCGGGGGCCTTGGCGTCGAAGGCGTCGAGCTCCTTCTGCACGGCGGCAAAGGGCAGGGGCGCCGCCTTCGTCGCCTTGCCGCCGCCCGCGATGAACGCGGCGAGCCCCCGGATCGTCGGCCGCTCGAAGAGCGCCGCGACCTTGACGTCGACGCCCTCGCGCGCGTTGAGCCTGGCGACGAGCTTCGTCGCGCGCAGACTGTGGCCGCCCATGTCGAAGAAGGACTCCTCCGGGTCGACCATGGCCATGGGCAGCTCCAGCACCTCCGCCCAGAGCTCGGCGACGAAGGCCTCGGTCTCGCCGTGGAGCGCGAAGGCGTTCTGCGCCGACTCGAGGCCCAGCGTCTTGCGCTCCGCCTCCGCGAAGTCGAGGAGGCCCGGCAGCGTCTTGGGAAAGGCCGCGTGGTTCAGCTTGCCCGAGATGGGGTGCGTCGGGAGCTCCTCCATGGGCACGACGAACGACGGCACCATGTAGTGCGGCAGCGCCGCCTTGAGCTCGTCGCGCGCCGCGCGGCCGAGCGCCTCGACGTCGCGTTGGCCCTCGGGCGCGTCGAAGACGACGAAGGCCGCGATGTGCTTGTCCGTGCCCTCGGCGCCGACGGCCTTGACGACGCAGGACGTGACGTTCGCGCACTGGAGCAGCGCCGTCTCCACGGCCCGGAGCTCCACCGAATAGCCCCGGATCTTCTGCATGGAGTCGTGGCGGCCGAGGATCTCGAGCGTGCCGTCGGGCCGGAGCCGGCCCCAGTCGCCCGTGTCGTAGAGCCGGTCGTAGAGCTTCGGGTTGCCGACGTCCTGGCCCGGCGTCTGGGGCGCCACGGGCAGGTTCGCCGGCCGCGGCGGGAAGCGCTTCGCGTTGAGGTCCGGCCGCAGCAGGTACTCGCGCGCGAGCGTCGGCCCCGCGACGAAGATCTCGCCCTCCATGCCCAGCGGCACGGGCGAGAGCTCCTTCTTGCCCTCGGCGCGGTCCTGGGCCTTGCCGTGCTTCTCGACGTTGTTCGCGTCGGTCATGATGAGCACCTCGACGCCCGGGAGCAGGGGCCCCGTGGAGCAGTACTTGCCGTCGGGCTCCGGCGCGATCGCGAGATCGAGCATCGACACGTCGTGCGTCTCGGAGATGGAGTAGAGGTTCAGCAGCTTCATGCCCGGCGGCGCCACGGCGAGGACGCGGGACCGCAGCTCCGCGGTGACGACCTCGCCGCAGAGGACGACCGCGCGGAAGCACGCGAGCGCGCGCCTCAGCGCCGCGCCGTCGAGCGCGGGCGAGTCGAGCACGGCCTCCAACAGCGACGGCGTGAAGAGCATGCGCGTGACCTTCTCCTTCTCCAGCAGATCCGCGAGCTGCTTCGGGTCGTAGATGACCGTGTCGGGGATGACGACGAGCGTCGCGCCGCGGAGCAGCGGCCGGAGCATCTCCCAGACGAAGAAGACGTTGCACGCCTCGCGCTCGCCCGTCTTCTCGTAGGGCGCGGCCCAGGCGCGGTGGTTGTAGGAGAGCACGGAGCCGCGGTGGGGGCAGGTGATGCCCTTGGGCGCGCCCGTCGTGCCGCTGCTGTAGACGACGTAGGCTAGCGAGTCCATGTGGGTGGTGACCGGCGGCAGCGCCGCGGCCTCCGCGGCCGTCACGACGCAGCGCTTCTGCCAGCCCGCGTCGAGGCAGATGCGCGGCGCGTCGTCCGGCAGGCGGCCCTCGTGGGAGCTCAGCGTGATGACGCGCGCGGGCTTGCACTCCTTGATGACGCGCCGCAGCATGTCGGCGGGATAGCCGACCTCGAGCGGCGCGTACGCGCCGCCGGCGCTGAGCGCCGCGATGTAGGAGACGGCGAACTCGAGGCAGCGCGGCATGAAGATGGGCACGACGGCGTTCTCTTTCACGCCCTCCTTGCGCAGGAACGTCGCGAGCGTCCGCGCCTGGTCCGCGAGCTCCGCGTACGTGAGGGACCGGTCGCCGTCGACGACGGCGACGCTGTCGGGCGTCTTCGCCGCCTGCTCGTAGAAGAGCTCGTGGAGCAGCTTGTCCGGGTAGGTGAAGACGTCGGGGTCGTCCTCGTCGGACTTGGTCCAGCCGCGCGCGAAGCCGCCCCAGCCGCCGGGCATCGTCGTGCGGCGCGCAAATAGATGCGGCTTGAGAAGAGGTGCTACTCGGGTCGCGATGCGTGCAGAGGCAGTGCTGCGCGTCCAGCCGGCCGAGCGTCGGAACAATCACGCGTCGAACAGGCGATTGGCGCGATCGTACCGCGTCGACGTCGTCGTCCCGAGTTTGAGCCACCGTGGACGCGTGGCGGCCTTGCCGGCACATTGATCACATTTGCAACTGCACCAAGGCTGCCCGGCGCACACCGGTGATTGATCAGATCTAGAGCAGAGCTTCCCAACGTTCTCGCGCACCTGCCCCTCGTCACGAGACGCGACCGAGAGAGGTGATCGTTCGGAGCAAAGCTTGGGCCCAACGTCCTCGGCGCACCGGCCCCTCGGAAAGCGACGATGGCGCCGGCCCCCACGGAGGCCGCCCATCCGAACGTCGAGGCCCTGCTCCAGCACCTGGGCCGGCGGTCCCTCGACAGCCACCCGCGCCGCCGCCGCATGGTCGGCGCCGACGGCAAGAGCCAGTCCTTCCACGCGCCGTCCGTCGCGGCCGCGCCGCGCGTGGGCCGCGTGCGCGCGCCGCGGCGGAGCAGCGCGGAGCTCGTCCTCCGCGCGTCCGCGTCCGCGCCGGCGCTCGACGCCAGGAAGCCGCGGAGCCGGCGGCCGTCGCAGATCCTGCTCGCGCCGCTCCGCGGCGACGAGGTAGCGCCGAGCCCGCCGTCGAAGAAGCGGACGCCCTGGGTCATGGGCTACGTGCACCACGGGGTCGACGACGTCCGGGCCGCCGACGAGCCCCCGGAGCAGGCGAAGGCGCGCGTCGCGACGCTCGCGACGCTCGCGGCCGTCGGCACCGTCTCCAAGGCGCTCGCGACGGCGCTCCTCGCGGGACGCCGCGCGCGCGCGGCGTCCGCGGGCCGTTCGAGCGCCGCGGCGCGGATCCAGACGCGGTGGCGCCGCGACAACCCCGCGCTCCGGCGGCATCGGCGCATGCGCGCGGCGGCCCAGGGCGCGCCCTGGCGGCGCTTCGCGGACGTCGTCCAGCGCGCCGCGCGGCGGAGCTGCGCGGACCGCGTGGCCCATTTCCTCGCGGAGGCGAAGAGGCTGCCGCCGTTCCGGCGGTGCATCGCGCGGCTGCAGCGCGTCTGCTACATGATCCAGCGCGTCTGGCGGCGCCAGCTCGCCAGGCACCGGGCCCGCGTGGCCCTCTACGCGAAGATCTGGGACGCCGAGGTCGCGGCGCACTACCGCGCTTTGGCAAAGTACGCCGCGGACCTGCGGGACCCGGGCGCGAACGAGGAGAACGAGGCCCGGGCCGCCGCGGCGCTCGCGCCCTGGCGGCCCGGCGGCCTCGGGGAGACGACGAAGCCGGCCCCGGGCCCGTCGCCGCCCGCGCGGAGCCGCGCGCTCGACGGCGACGGCCGCCGGAGCGGCCGGGGCTCGCGCGACAGTTTCACCGACGCCGGGGACGAGCACTGGGTCCGCACGGCCGAGGAGGCCTGCTCCCGGCGCCGGACCATGCTCCAGTCGCTGAGCAGCCGCATCGAGGACATCGCCGGCGACGGCGCGCCGCCGAAGCACGGCGGCGCGCGGCCGAAGCTCTTCTCCGCCGGCTACCGCGACGCGCACCTCGAGCGGTACCTCAAAAAGCGAAAGCGCGCGCACGCGCGCGCGGCGGAGGCCGCGGCGCTGGACGCGCACGGCAAGTTCGACCTCTCGGACGCGCGGGGCCTCGTGCATTGCAAGGCCGAGTCCTTCGACGACGTGTCCAAGTCGTTCAACCGCAAGACGCTCGTCTCCGCGGGCGAGCTCCCGCTGCCGACGCCGCGGCTCGTCATGCTCCCGCGCGACGTCCGCGCGGCGATCCTCGACGCGGCCGTCTACGCGCTCCGCGAGCGCCACGTGCTCGCCAAGGTCTGCCGCGTCTACACGAAGCTCCGGCTCGCGGCGCACGTCGCGACCTGGCGCCTCCGCGCGTTGGGCGAGGGCCGCGGCAATTTCGCGACGACGCGGCGCCGGCGCCGCTCCTTCGACGACATGACCCAGAAGATCTCCCTGCTCCGCCGGGCCGCGTCGAAGACGGGGGGCCGCCGCAAGTCCGCCGCGGGCTTCCTCCCCGGGCTGTGAATTTAGACGTGGATGACGCCGTCGGGCCCGGGCCTCCGCGGCCGCTCGAGGAGCGCGTCCGCGGCCCCGTGGAAGCGGACGTCCGGCGCGGCCGGCGCCTCGCGGTAGAGGACGTAGTGCTGGACGATGAAGATGCCGTCGTAGACGAAGCTGAGGAGGCCGAGCCCGAACTTCACGGGGTCCCGCAGGACGCCGCCCCAGCCAACCGTCGACCCGTCGAGGACGACCTGCGCCACGGACAGCGTGCCGCCGAGCAGGTCCATGAGCACGTTCGCGATGGACCAGCCCGTCGTCGACCGGCGCCTCCGGTTCAGGAGGACCTGCGGGACGTACTTGATCGTGGTGATGCCGAGCTTGAGCACGGAGAGCCAGTAGAGGAAGTCGAGCCAGCTGGCCGGCCCCGTGTCCCGTCCGCGGAACGCGACGACCGCGCCGTAGGCGGCCGACGCGCCCGCGAGCGCCGCGACGGCGCCGACGCAGGGCCGCGACAGCCCCTGGTCGCCGCGCTCGTAGAAAAAGCACTGGACGATCTGCGCGACCGTGAGCGCGCAGCCGTGGAGCGCGAAGCACACGTCGGGCAGCGCGACGAGGTCGGCGGCGCGCCCAAAGGCCTCGTGGTACGCGCGGCGCGTCGGCCCGTCGAAGCGCAGGCAGATCGTGTAGGCGCTGTAGGAGACGTAGCCGAGAAAATTGATGCACTGGAAGTCAAAGCTCATGCCGACGACGCTCTTCCGTCGCCAGTTGAGCAGGAATTGGGGCCAAAACGAAGCGCTCCATACGGCGAAGTAGCTCCAGCCGAGCACCGTCGACGCCGCGCGCGCGACGTTCATGTGTCACGGTGAGAACTGCTGGCGATGGGATGACCTCTTAGCAAGGCACCGCCGACCCCCAGAACTCGGCCTCATAGGCTGCCCAAATGCACTCACTTCACCCAAGGACGACGGTAATTCAATAAAACAACTTTTACCTCCCAAATCTTCTTGGGCTGCCCCGGGCCCAGCAATCCTTCGCACGCTCGTCGTGTGCGCAGAGCCGTCCGTCGGCCATGTCGAAGCGCCGGGCGCCGTCGTCGGTCCCCTTCGTGCTGACGCGCTGCAAGCTGTGTAAGAAGAGCAAGCAGGGGGCCATCTTCTGCCGCGTGCTGCGCGCGCACGCCGAGGACGGCTGGGAGGCCCCCGACGGCTTCGCGGCCTGGCTCGCGGCCTGGGAGGCGGAGCCCGAGCCCGAGCCCGAGGCGCCGCCGGCGCCGGCCGCCGAGGGCCCCGCGGCGGCGCCGCCGGAGCGCGTCGCGCCGCGCGCGCGCGCGGCCGCGCGCCGCGAGGCCGAGCGGCGCGAGGCCGAGGAGGAGCTCGCGCGCGCGGCGGCCGAGCCGCCCGGGGAGGAGGCGCCGAAGCGCGGTCGGAGCCCCGGCGAGCCGCCGGCGCGGAGCCCCAAGCGCCCGAGGAGCGCGCCGCGGCCGGCGCAGCGGCGCACCGCGAGCTGGGGCGCGTCCGAGGACTCGCTCGAGGACCGGGCGCCCGCGCCGCCGCGGCCGCCGGCGACGCCGCCGCCCCTCGTGCGGCGCCAGCCGGGCGTCGCCTGGGCGCGGGGAAACCTGTCCGACGAGGCCGTCGACGCCTACGTCGCGTCCGCGGCGGCGCTCGGCGTGGGCGAGGAGCTCGCGCTCGAGCAGCTCCACGATAGCTCGAACGACGCGGCCGCGGCGCTCGCGGCGCTCGCGGACGCGCCCGAGGCGCGCCACTTCTTCGCGGCGCGCGTCGCCGACGCGGCGCGGCCGCGCCGGGCCGACCCGGCCCTCGCGTCGGGCGTCGACGCGTTCCTCGCCGCGGCGGCGTTCCTCGGTCAAACCGCGCGCGAGCTCGGCGGCGGCGGCCCGCCGGCGCCGCCGGTGCCGCTCCCGCCCCCCGAAGGCCGCCTCGCGCGGCCGGACCGCGGCGGCTTCTCGCCCGAGGACGCGGCCAAGTTCGGCGAGGCGCTCCTGGACTGCGACCGCGACTGCGGCGCGGCGCTGCGCCGGCTCCGGAAGACGCCGCGCGGGGGCCTGCGGGGCGAGGTCAACGCGTTCGCGCGCGCGTCCGTCGGCGACGTGCTCGACCTCTACTACGGCGACTTCAAGCCGTCGGGCGGCTACGGCGCCTGGAAGGCGCGGCTCAAGGGGCGCCGCGACGAGGCCGCGCGCCACGAGGAGCTGCTGGGCGTCGGCGGCGCGGGCGGCCGGTGGCGCCTCGGCGGGTCGGCCGCGGCCGCCGCGGCCGCCGCGGACCAAAAGGCGCCGTCGGCCGCCGGGCTCGTCGACCTCGACGACCCCAGGGTCTTCGCGACGATCCCCGGCGACGCGGACCGGCGCGCGTCGCTCGAGTCGTCGCTCGCGGCGACGCGGCGCGCGGCGGCGCGCGCGGAGGCGGAGCGCCGGGCCCGCGCGGCCGCGCCGCCGGCGCCCGCGACGCCGCCGCCGCCGGGCGCGGCGCCGGCGGCGCGCCTCGCGGACGCCACGGAGGAGGCGAAGCGGGTCATCGGGTTGAGCCGCTACGACCCGCGCGCGCCCCTCGTCTTCGACTGCCCCTGCGGCTGCGGCGAGCGCGTCGACAACCGGGGCCGCGCGGCGTCGCACCGGCGCAAGTGGGCGACGCGGTCCTGCCGCGAGCGCGCCGCGCGGTCCGCGGACCTCGGCGACGCCTTTTTGGCGCTGCCGCCGAACTCGGCCGAGGGCGCGCGGCGCGCGTTCGACGCGCTCGCGCGGTCGCCGGAGCCGCTCCGGCGCGACTCGTCGTCGGACGCGGAGCCCGCCCCGGACCTGTCCGTCTGCCTCTGCGGCTGCGGCCAGACGATCGACAACGCGGGCCGGAGCGGCGGCCACCGCCGCAAGTGGGCCTCGGCGGCGTGCCGCCAGCGCGCGCACAGCGAGCGCGCGCGCGAGGCGCGGCGCACCGGCGCCGCGCCGCCGTCGCCCGCGGCGCCCGCGCCCGCGCCGGCGACGTCGGCGGCGCCGCCGCCCGCGCTCTCGCCGCCGGCGTCGCCGCCCGCGGCGCCCGCGGCGCGCCGGTTCCTCGTCCACGCGGGCGTCCTCGTCGCCAGGCACTTCGACGGCGTCGGCACGCTCGCCGGCGCCGTCGTCGGCCGCGCGCCGCCGCGCCGCGACGAGGACACGGGCGCCGTCGTGCGCGCCTGGACCGTGCGCTTCGACGCGCCGGGCGGCGCGACGCGCGCCGTCGACCTCGACGCGCGCGCCGTCGCGGACCTCGCGCTCCGCGGGCCCGGCGGCGCCGCGGCGCCCGACGACGCGGGCGACGGCGACCACCGGCGCTTCCGCGGCGTCACCTGCAAGTGGTACGCGGACACGCCGCGCTACAACGCGGCCTTCTCGCTCCTCGGCGACCGCTTCTCGCTCGGCGGCTTCGACACGGCGGCCCAGGCCGCGCGCTGCTGGGACCTCGTCGCCTTCCGCGCGGGCCGCGACGACCTCAACCTCCTCGCCTTCGCCTCGCCCAAGCCCAACCCCTCCCACGACGACCAGCGCGTCCTCGCGGCGCGGCTCCGCGACAACATGCGCGCGCGCAACGCGCCCGTCGACGCCGACGCGGTCGTCATCGACCGCGCCGCGCCGCCGCCGGCGGCCTAACATGCGTTCGTGGGTAGTAGGCGGCCGTTACTGTTGGGATCTGTCCAGAGGGGGGGAGGTCCGGGGTCGAGCAGCGGCGCGCTGGGCTCGTGCGATGCACATCGGGAGGGGGGGGGGGCTTCGGATCGTCCGCGCGACCATGCGCATCATGGTCGCGCCGAGAGGGGGGAAGGGAGGGGGAATTGTGATCTGCGACGCGACCATGCCATCATGGTCGCGCCGAGAGGGGGGAAGGGAGGGGGAAGTTTGATCTGCGACGCGACCATGCCATCATGGTCGCGCCGAGGTGGCGGGGGAATCGCCCGCGCGACCGTGCGCACACGGTCGCGCGTCCGATCAAACGCGCGGCCACTAGGACTGGCCGAACCCGGGGCGCCACATGGCATCCAGCATGGCGTTGTTGGCCTGGATGTCCGCGAGCATCGCCGGCGGGAGGTCCGGGGCGCCCTCGTAGGCGACGTCGTCGCAGTCGCGGAGGATCTGGATCTTCGACCGCTGGAGCTCGCCGGTGACGCGCGCCATGCTCGCCGCGTCCGTGAAGGCGACGTAGCCCGTGCCGGAGGCCGCCATGGCGTGGATGCGCTCGACCATCGTGTCGCGCTTCACGCGCGCGAAGAAGGCCCACAGATTCCGCTCGAGCGCGACGTCCGCGCCGGCCGTGCCGAAGCCCCGGGGCTGGCCGCTCGGCGTGAGGTTGCGGATGCGCATGGTCCGCGCCTGGATCCGGGCCGCCGTCTCGCGCCCGCTCCTCGGCGCCCGCTCCTTGGCGCGCTGCTTCGCGGCGCGCTTGGCCTTGAACGCCTCGACGCCGACCTGCGTCTCGTCGAAGGCGGCCGCGCCGCGCTCGAGCAAGGTGTCGCGCTCGAGCGCGCCGCCCGCGCGGCTCAGCCAGGCGTTGCCGCCCTTGGTGACGCCGGGCACGAAGAGGCTGTCGAGGCCGGGCAGCTCGGCCAGGAGGTGCTTCATGCGGAGGCCGTACGAGGGGAAGTCCTTCCCGGGGTACGCCTTGCGGTACTCGGCGCCGAGCGAGCTCTGCTGCACGCGGCCGTTCGGCGCCGCGTCGCAGAGGGCCAGCACCTCGTCGGCGAGCTGCTGGAGCTCCGCCGGCGTCGCCGTGCAGACCGCCTCGGCGTCCTTCTTCGTGGACCCGCGCTTGGCCTTGGGCGACGCGGCGGCGGCGGGCGCGGCGGCGGCCGCGGGCGCCGCGGCCGCGTCCGCCGCGGGCGCGCGGAGCACGCACGCGCCGGCCCAGGGGTTCTCGTGGTCGGGCTCGTAGCCGCCCAGCGCGACGCCGGGCAGCAGGTCCAGCAGGGGCTTCATCCGTAACTTGTGCTGCGGCATCTTCGAGCCGTAGGCCTTCTCGTAGGCGGCCGGGAGGTTCGAGAGGTGGACCGCGCCCGTCTTGGCCGCGTCGCAGAGCGCGAGCACCTGGTCGGCGAGGGCCCGGAGCTCCGCCGGCGACGCCGTGCACGGGGTCGGGGTCCACTTGGACGGGCCCTTCCGCTTGCCGTACTCCGGGCACGGCCGGTCGGACTTTGCGACCTTGACCCAGCGCTCGCTGCCCGGGAAGCACTCCTTGTGCAGCGTGTCGCAGGCCGCCTCGGCGCCCGCCAGCTTCCTGAAGACGACGAAGGCGTAGCCGGACGGCCGGCCCGTGCGATCCCGCGGCATCGCGAGAAACTCGATGGGCCCGGCGCGCGCGATCCACGACCGCACCTCCGCCTCCTCCGCGGCCCAGGGCAGGCCCTGGACGAAGACCGTGCGGCCTAGCTCCTCGGCGTCGGCCGCTGTCGGCGCGGGCTGCCGCGCGGACGGCGGCGCCGCCGCCGCGGCGCCCGCGCCGTCGTCGCGGCTCGCGTTGGAGGACGCGCGCTCCCGCCGCGCCGGCGGGCACGGCCGCTCCGACTTGGCGACCTTGACCCAGCGCTCGCTGCCCGGGAAAAACTCGCCGTGCAGCGTGTCGCAGGCCGCCTCGGCGCCCGCCAGCGCCTCGAAGACGACGAAGGCCACGCCGGACGGCCGGCCGTCGTGCTTGTTCAGCGGCATGACGAGCGACGCGATGGGCCCGCAGCCCGCCATCCAGGACCGCACGTCGGCCTCCTCCGCGGTCCAGGGCAGGCCCTGGCAGAAGACCGTGCGGCCCAGCGTCTCGGCGTCGCCCGCCGTCGGCGCGGGCCGCCGCGCGGGCGGCGGCGGCGGCGCCGCGGCGCCCGCGCCGTCGTCGCGGCTCACGTGCGCGCGCGCCCAGCGGTTGTCGGGGTCCACGTGCGACGGGTCGTAGCCGCCCACGGCGACGCCGGGCAGCAGCGCCATGAGCGTCTTCGCCTTGACGCCGTGGCTCGGCATCGGGGCGCCGTAGGCCTTCTTGTAGTCGCCCGGGAGGTTCCCGAGCAGCACGCGGCCCGATCGCGCCGCGTCGCAGAGCGCGAGTATCTGGGCCGCGAGCCGCGCGAGCTCCGCCGGCGACGCGTCGCAGCCCGCGGGGTCGATGGTCTTGCCCTGCTTCGGCGGCTTCGCGACGGCCGGCTTGACGGTCCCGCCGGTGTCATGGACGCGGCGCCCGTCCTCGTCGCGGATCCCTCCGGACTCCCGCCGCCGCGTCGGGCACGGCCGGTCCGCCATGACGGCCGTGACCCGGCGCTTCGTGCCCGGGAAGAACTCGCCGCCGCCGAGGGTGAGGCCCAGGGCGGCGCAGGCCTTCTCGGCGCCCGCGGGCGCCTCGAAGACCACAAAGGCCGTGCCGGACGGCCGGCCGTCGCCGCGGTTCAGGGGCAGCACGAGGGACGCGACGGGCCCGTTTCGCGCCATCCAGGACCGCACCTCGGCCTCCTCCGCGGTCCAGGGCAGGCCCCGGACGAAGACCGTGCGGCCGAGCTCCTCGGCGTCGCCCGCGCCGCGCATGCTCTCGAGCTCGGCCCGGAGGCTCGCCAGGTCCTCCGGCGGCGGCGCGATGGTGTCCGCGACGGGCCCGTCGTCGGCGACGCCCGAGCCCGCCCGGCCGACGCCCGCGGTCGCGCCGCCGCACGACTCGAGGCCGTAGGGCTCGAGCGCGGTCAAAAGCCGCGACATCTTCAGCGCGCCGTAGCCCTTCATGTCGAGGGGCTTGCGGTACTTGAGGAAGTAGGCGCGCGGCAGGTTCGCCGAGAGCACCTTGCCCCCCGGGGCCTCGTCGACCAGCGCGAGGATCTCCGCCGCGAGCGCGCGGAGCTTTTCCGGTTCCGCGGTCACGGGCGCGGTCCGCGCGTGCGCGAGCAGCAGCCCCGTGCGCTTGACGCGGTCGCCGGGCGCCGCGACGGCCTGGTAGAGCGCCTCGGCCGCGGAAGATTCCGTGGCGCCCGAGGCCTCGCGGAGCCGGTTCGGCGACCAGTCGCGGACCCTCGCGTGGACCCCCGCGGCGCGGTACGCTAAGCGCCCCGCGGCCTGGGCCTCGAGCGCCGCGGCGTCGGGGACGTCGCCGTCCTCGGCGCCCGTGCCCCGGCGCGACACCGTGCCCCCGCGGCCCCGCGCCTCCGCGCGGACGTAGACGTTCGGCAGTTTGCCGAGGAGGTCCGAGAGCCGGTCCTCGCCGTACGTCGCGCAGTTCAGCGGCGCGCCGTGGAGCGCGTAGTAGAGCTTGGGCAGGTTCGCGCAGAGGACCGCGCCGGCGTCGGCGCCGTCGACGACGGCGAGCACCTCGGCCTCGAGCGACCGCAGCGTCGGCGGCTCCGGCGCGTCCTCCGCCGCCTTCCGCGCCCAGAGCGGCGGCGTCGACGCGACGGACTCGGGCGACGGCTCGTTGAGGAAGGGGCGCTTCACGGACAGGTTCGGGTCGCCCGTGCCGAAGAACGCGTGGTAGCCGATGTCGCGCTTGTGGTCCGCGCCGACGACGCCGGCGACGGACGCCGCGCCGACGACGCCGGGCACGGACGTCGCGCCGATGGACCCGACGGCGCCCGGGGGCTTGGCGGCCGTGGGGATGCGCTCGCCGTCGAGCGGGGGGAGCTCGCCGTCGAGCTCGGACCCGGACCGCGACCGCGACCCGGACCCGACGGCGCCCGCGGCGCCGGAGGGCTTCGCGTCCCTCGGGAGCCGCTCGCCGTCGAGCGGGGGGAGCGCCGCGTCGAGCGGCGTCAAAAGCGGGGGGGCGCTCTCGTCGTCGAGGCCCTCGATGCCGAGCGACGTGCGGACCGCCGGATTTTTCGATTTGGCGGCGGGGGGCGCCTCGACCTTTTCTCCCTCGGTCGGCGGGCCCGGCGCGGGCGGCTTGGTGGTCGGGGTCTTCGGGGACCCCGATTTGAGGCCTAACATCTTGAGCATGGCGTCGACGCGGGGGTCTCGCACTTCCACGCGGCGGTTCTGCGTGCCCGGCAATGCCCGGCGACTCGCAAGGCCTCGCAGACCGCCCCTCGGACCTCGTCCGCGCGCCATACAGATGTGCTAGCGTAAAAAAAAATGACGCGCCTACCGGTGCTCGTAGACTTTCAGGGCGTGGGCGCCGACGGGCGTGGCGCGGTAGGCCTCGACCTGCGCCTGCATCTCGGCGTCCTGGGCTAGCAGCTGTTCGAACGGCGACGCGTATTTGCCGCGGGCGAACTTCGCGGGCAAGACCAGGGGAGCCGCCAGCGTCGCCATGGCCACATCTGAAATGGATGGTGCATCGCCCCCAAGAAACTCGCCGCCGGACTTTTCGAGGAAGCCGTTGGCGCGGTCGAGGGTCTCCGCGAGGCGGTCGTCGCAGACCTTCATCGCTTCGTCGCATCGCGTGCGGAAGAGGCGCCGCATGGACTCCGTCAAACGCGGCGACATCACGCTCCAGGCAGCGCCGAAGAGTGGGCCCCGTCCGACGCCGGCGAGGTCGTCCCAGACATTCGCGTTCGCCTCGCGAAATAGTTTTTCGTAGATCCACTGCCGCGACAGCGGGCCGAGGTCCTCGTCGAGGAGGGCCTTCAGCGCCGGGTCGACGGGGCCCTGGACGGCCTCCGCGATGGCCCAGCTGTCCGCGAGCACGGCGCCGTCGGGCATGACGAGCGCGGGCACGGCCGTCGCGTTCGAGCGAGGCCGCGGCCGCGGCTCGCCGACCTCCGCCGCGGTGCGCGGCATGGCGTCGACGCGCGACGTCGACGAGAGATGCCTTTCCGCGCCGGCGACGCGCAGCGCCAGCGACGGTAAGACGTGCTCTCCGGGAGCGTAGCCGTGCTCGCGGTAGGGCTTGGCTGCGCGGTCCAGCGACCATGCGGCCAGCTCGCAGTAATGGCTGTAAGGGATGGTCAACAGCTGTGGCTGGTTTTCTGCTTTCGCGAGCTTGATGAGGTCGCGCTGCGTCCAGCGCGCGAGCGCGACGAGCTTGGACATCGCAGTGGATGGCAGGGTTCAATGATCGGTGGCTTGCACTGCAAGTTGAAGCTGAGGGCAGCCACGATGGACGCGGCACGTGTTGTTCTGGCGCTCCTCGCCGCCGCCGACGCGCTGAAGAATCCGAACACGACGCTCCTCGGCTCCTGGCCCATGGTTCATGCCCACGACGCCGCGACGACCTACCTCAGCACGGGCATCGTCGACGAATGGGCCAAAACCCAGCAGGACGGCGGCGTGGCGTCGCTCTTTGGATGCGGTGCGCGCGCCCTCGACTGGCGGCCGAGCCTCAAGGACGGCGTGCTCCAGATGCACCACGGCGACATCGACATCGAGTACGCCATGTCCGACGCGCTCGACGAGGCCGTCGCGTGGGCGAACGCGCACGTCGACGTCGAGGATCTCATCCTCCTCATCCTCTCCCACGAGGACGGCGACGGCGCGCACGCGGCCGTTTTGGAGCTGCTGGGGACCGCCGGGGTCGCGTACGTCGACGATTGCGCCGGCCTCTACTCGACGACGGTCGCGGCGGCCGCGGACGCGGCGAGGCTGCCCGGAGGCGGGAGCATGATGGGAATCTCGGGCACCTGCGTCACGGGCCACTGGGATTCGTCGATCACCTGCGCGGGGTTCAAGTCGCGACGGCTCGAGGAGACGACGGCGACGAACGCGACGGCGGCGAACGGCACCGTCGACTTCCCGTGGTATTACACCTGCTACGCCGACTCGTCGTCGAAGGACTACCCCCTGGACCGCTTCTGGACCTACTACGAGTCCGTCGTCCAGGAAGGCCCCGTCGGCGGCGGGCTCTACACGGTCCAGGCCCTCTGGCAGGAGGACGCGGACTCCGTCGTCGTCAGCGGCCTCCACGGGGCCACGCTGCTGACCGAGGAGTCCGAGTCGGGCCTCAACGCGCTCGTCACGGCGCGCATCAAGGCGGAACCGGACTACGCGTACGGCATGGTCGAGGTCAACAACGTCTGCGACGGCGGCCCCGGCCTGCTGGACGCGCTCCGGGCCCTTTAATACGCGCTTCAACTGCTTGATTTTATGATATCGATTCTGGACAAGGTTAAACCAAGGCTGCCCCAGTCGCTCTTCAAAACGATGGGCGGCCACGAGCAGCCGAAGCCGCGGTCGTCGCGCGCGCTTCTGTTCGTGCGCACGGCCGTCGTCGTCGCGGGGTTGTACCGCATCCGGGACATGAGCGCGGCGCAGGAGAGCTCGAGCAGGGTCGTCGCGTGCCTGCGGGCACGCCTCGCCGTCGCCGGCTACGACGGCGAGGGGGCCATGGGCCAGGAGCTCGCGGCGCGGGCGTGCCTGGAACCCGGTGACGAGAGCCTCGAGGTCGCGGCCCCGGACGGCGGCGGCGAGGCCGTCGCGTCCTGCGGCGGCGGCGACGACAACGAGGGCGGCGACGACGGCGGCGGCGACGACGACGACGAGGAGACGTTCACGCCCGCGCGGCTCGGCGCGCTCGCGCTGGCCATCGTCGCCCTGGCCTTCGCGGCCTACTGCTACGCGTTCCTCGACGACCTGCCGCCCTGGCTCCAGCGGTGCATCCTGGCCGGCGACGACGCGGGGCACCCCCTGTCGAAGCGCGTCGCCTACGAGCTCGACTGCTGGTTCAGCAGCAACCCCTACTCGAAGGTGCTCGCGCTGCTCTACGTGTCCATCGCCCTCGTGCTCGTCGGCGGCGGGCTGCTCTACGGCGTGTCGGCGACGGGCTTCGGCGACGCGGTGTGGGAGACCTTGGCGGGCGTCGGCATCGACTGGACCTTCGCGTCGGACGCGGAGAAGCCCTTCTCCTCCGCGTCGGGCCTCCTGACGCGCCTCGTGGCCATCGCGTCGTCCCTGGGCGGCATGTTCATCACGGCCCTGCTCCTGGGCATCGTCTCCGACGCCGTCGGCGACTACGTCGACGACCTCCGCAAGGGCAAGTCGGACGTGCTCGAGCACGGCCACACGCTCATTTTAGGCTGGAACGACAAGGTCCTGGCCGTCGTCGAGCAGATCTCGAACGCCAACGAGTCCGAGGGCGGCGGCGTCGTCGTCATCCTCTGCGAGAAGGACAAAGAAGAACAAGAGGCGGAGATCGACGACTTCGACTACGACGACGCGGGGACGACGGTCATCTGCCGCCAGGGCAACCCGCTGCTCGTGGGCGACCTGCGCAAGGTCAACGCGGGCGGCGCGCGGTCGACGATCGTCCTGGCCGACGAAGCGGGCACGCCGGACCAGGCGGACGCGCGGAGTTTGAGGATCGTGCTGTCGCTCGTCGGGCTGCGCGAGGCCGCGAACGGCGGTTTGGGCGGCCACGTCGTCGTCGAGATGCAGGACGTGGACAACGAGCCGCTGGTGCGCATGGTCGGCGGCGAGTCCGTGGAGACCGTCGTCGCGCACGACGTCATCGGGCGCCTCATGATCCAGTGCGCGCGGCAGCCGGGGCTCGCGGAGGTCTGGGGGTCCATGCTCGGCTTCGAGGGCTGCGAATTCTACGTCAAGGCGTGGCCCGAGCTCGTGGGCGCCACCTTCGACGAGTGCTGCGTGCGCTTCCCCGACGCCGTGCCGCTGGGCATCTTCCGGAACGGCGACGTGTTACTGAACCCGGGCCGGTCCGCGACGGTCGAGGCCGGCGACGGCCTCGTCGTCCTCGCGGAGGACGACGACTCCTACGAGGCGGCGCCGGCGGCGGCGCTGCGGTCGAGCCTGAGCGCGCCGCCCGTGGACGGCGACCAGGCGCCGGAGTGCGTCCTGTTCTGCGGCTGGCGCCGCGACCTCGACGACATCGTCCAGCTGCTCGACGACTTCGTCGTGCCGGGCAGCGAGCTCTACCTCTTCAACCAGGTGCCCGTGGACGAGCAGCGGGACCGGCTCCTCGAGGCGCGGGCCCAGCGGAAGCGGCCGCCGGAGCTGCGGAACCTGGCGGTGCACCACTCGTGCGGCAATCTGTGCAGCCGCCGGGACCTGGAGCGGCTGCCCATGGGCGAGTTCACGTCCTGCATCATCCTCGCGAACGAGACCGTCGAGGAGACGTCGACGGACCGCGACTCCCAGGCCCTGGCGACGCTGCTGCTCCTGCGGGACATCCAGACGCAGCGGCTCAAGGACGCGCCGCGGCCGCCGAGCCCGTCGTCCGCGGCGCGCCACAACTCCTGCGTCTGGGCCGAGGAGATCAAGGCGACCTGCAAGTGCGTCGTGCTCAGCGAAATCCTCGACTCGCGGACGCAGCACCTCATCTCGGACGCGGGCATCTCCGACTACGTGCTCTCGAACGAGCTCGTCAGCATGACGCTCGCGATGGTCGCGGAGGACCGCACGGTGAACCTCATCGTCAAGCACCTCTTCGAGGAGGAGGGGTCCGAGCTCTACATCCGCAACATCGCCGACTACGTCGAGCCGGGCGACGACCCGTCCTTCTTCGACGTCATGGCCTTGGCGCGGCGCAAGGACCCGCCGGAGATCGCCGTGGGCTACCGCGCCGCGGGCGAGGACCACGCCGTGCTCAACCCGCCGGACAAGCACGAGCCCCGCCAGTGGCACCCGGACGACCGCCTCGTCGTGCTCGCGGAGGACTGATCGCGCCCGCAACTTGAAGTAAACCAAATTGATTGACTCAGACAGCTTCGGAGAGCGCTCCACGCCTCGCCCGACGTGTCGGCCCGCAGCCGTCGTCGACGCAGCGCATGTCGGCCATGACGACGAGCGCAGCTCCGGCGCCGGCGCCCGCAGCGGCGCCGTCGGAGGCCGCCGATGCGGCGGCAGACGCGGCGTCGGCCGCGCGGTCCGCCGCCGTGCCCAAGCTCGCCGAGGACGAGGACTGCGGCTTCTGCGCCTACATGCGCGCCGGGCCCTGCGGCGAGACGTTCACGGCGTGGGAGGACTGCGTGAAGCTGCACCAGGAGCGCAACGAGGACTTCGCGAAGAAGTGCGTCGGCGCGACGCAGGCGCTGACGACGTGCATGGCGGCGCACAAGGACTACTACGACCTGCCCGACATGACCGGCGGCGGCGACGACGGCGGCGACGCGCCGGAGGAGAGACGAGAGGCCGCGTGACGTTTTGCTCGCGTCGCGCGGCGGCGTAATTTGTCCACGCTAGCACGGCGCGACCGCGCGCGAACCGGCCGGGCGAACGGCGCCGTTACTCGTCGTCGCAGGGCGCGAGCGCGAGGAGAATTTGTCCACGCTAGAATGACGGCGCCGTTAATCGCAGGGCGCGAGCGCGAGGAGCGCGACCCTGACGCGGTGCCTCGGGCTCGCGACGAGTGCGGCCTGGAGGACGAAGGTGCCGGAGACGAACTCGCCCTCGAGCGTCACCGCGTCGCAGTCCGCGGGCCGCAGCTCCGGCGGCCACGTGAAGGTCTCCGCGCCGCGCGCGTCGAGGAGGCACGCGAGGTGCCCGCGGCCGGCGAGGTCCCGGGGCTCCGGCGCGTCGGCGTCCCAGGCGGGCCCCTCGAAGACCCACTTCGCGGCGCCGTCGCAGTCCTGGCACCGCCCGATGAGCTTCGCCCGAGACCAGCTCGCGCGGCCCCGTTCGTCGTCGACGCGCACGGCGAGCGTCGCGACGCAGGCCTGGTCGAAGACCGTGCGGTCGTCGCGCGTCACGACGCGCCGGCCGCCGACGCCGCGCACGTCGAGCGTCGCCGCGGCCCAGAGGCCGCACTCCGCGCGGCGCCGCGCGGGCTCGGCGCCCAGCTGGCGGAGCGACGCCGTCGCCGGCGCCGCCTTGGCGTTGAGGTGCGCGTAGCTGCCCTCGAGCTCGCAGGGACCGTCGCTCGTCGACACGGCGACGCCCGCGAACCCCCGGAGCTCGCCGTCGGCGAGGCGCCGCGGCGCCGCCGGGGAGAAGTGGTTCGGCGCGTGGGGCAGCGCCGCGAACCAGACCCCCTGCTGCTGCCGGTTGACGAGCGCGTGGTCTGTGTAGCCGAAGGTGCCCAGCAGGAGCGGCCCGAGCACGAGGCCGCGGTACTCGAGCGGCAGGACCGCGAGGCCGCCGGCCCTGCTCCGCCCCTTGAGGGCGAAGTCGTCGACGACGCGCTCCTCGGCGTAGGGCGCGATGACGACGGAGCAGGGGAGCTTGTCGCAGAGGTTCCGGTCCATGAAGGGCACGCGCTGCTCGGCGATGGCCGCGAATTTCGCGAAGCAGTCGCCGACGCGCGCGCGGCCCCGGAAGCGGCGCCAGGACGCGCCGATGGGCCCGCCCTTGGAGACCCGGTCGCGGCGCACGCGGAGCTCGCCCGCCGAGTCGAGGGCGAAGAGCGCCGCGTGCGGCGCGGTCCGCTCGAGGGACACGACGAGGTCGTCCGCCTCCGCGCGCCGCCCCTCGGCCCGCACGGCGCGGCCCCGCGCGGTCTCGCTCCGGTACGCGAGCGCGGCCAGCGCGAGGTCGCGCGCGTTCGCCGCGTCCCGCGCGCCGAGGCGCCGCGCCGCGGGCCACCAGCAGCCGTCGTCGCTCGCCGCGCGCCGCAGCACGTCGCTGCAGCACGCCGCGGCGCCCAGGGTCCGCGCGCAGCCAGCGTAGGCCAACGCGCGGCGCCAGACGTAGACGCCGAGCGGGTCCCGCGCGGCGCTCCGCGCGGGCGGCGGCGGCGCCGGCGCGGCCGCCGGCGCTTCGGCCGCCGGCGCTTCGGCCGCCGGCGCTCTCGCGGCCGCCGCCTTCCTCGACGGCGCGGCTTTTGCTTTCACCGGCGCTCTCGCGGCCGCCGCCTTCCTCGACGGCGCGGCTTTTGTGTTCGCCGGCGCGTGCGCCGCCTCCGCCGGCGCCGCCGGCTCATGCTCCGGCGCGACCGCGCGCGCGAGGCGCTCCTTCCAGTCCTTGGCCACCGTAAAGCGGGCCTCGCCGAGGCGGCGGCCGTCGGCCTCCGCGGCCTCGGGCGCCTCCGCGGGCGCTGCCTCGGACGCCGCCGCCTCGGCTTCGCGGCGCAGCAGTTCGCCGCAGCCGACGGAGCGGCCGTGCAGGAGCACGTAGCCGACGGCGCCGTCGAGCTTGAGCCACTCGTTGTCCGTCGACGCCATCTTCAGGACGCGGCCGCGGACGACGTCGCCGGCGCGCTTGATGCCCACGCGCGGCGCGAGCGTCGACGGCCGCGCGCGGACCATGACGACGGCGTGCACGACGCGGTACGCCTCCGCGGGCTCCGCGGGGTTGGCGACGCCGGCGTCGCCCGCCGTCCAGGACCCGGCGTCGGCCGGCGCGCTCGGCGCCGGCGGCGCGCGCGCGGGCTGCCCCTCCGCCGAGATCATGAACTTCTCGCGCGCCCTGGGGCTGCTGCGATAGCCCGTCTCCAGCGCCACGCTCTCGATTTTGCCCTGCCGGTAGTCATCGTCGTCGTCGGCGCGCGCCGCCGCGGGCGCGTCGTCCAGTTTATGCTTCGTGAGGAACGCTTTAAAGCTCTGTTTGATCACGACCATAGCGTAGAGCTGCACTATCGATGCAAGTGGGGGGAAACAACCGCCGGTGGAGCTCTCCGAAACGCATATGGCCACCACCAGCGTGCCCGCGGAGGCTCCCGCGCCGGCGCCGGTGGCCCATGTCGACAAGGACCGGACGGACCTGCTTCCCGTTCCGAGTCCCGTGGGCCATCGCGAGCGCATGGACCTCATGCCCACCGATGGCCACCAGCCGCTCAACTACCACGAGCAGCGCGGCGACATGCTGCCCGTCTATCACCAGCCGCCGCCGGGCTACCACGAGCAGCGCGGCGACGTGATGCTGGTCTATCATCGACCGCCGCCTGGCTACCACGAGCAGCGCGGCGACATGCTGCCCGTCTATCACCAGCCGCCGCCGGGCTACCACGAGCAGCGCGGCGACGTGCTGCCCGTCTATCACCAGCCGCCGCCGGGCTACCACGAGCAGCGCGCCGACGTGATGCCCGTCTATCACCAGCCGCCGCCGGGCTACCACGAGCAGCGCGCCGACGTGATGCCCGTGCATCATCTGGCGCCCGCACCGGCGATGGATCGATCGGAGCGGAAGGACCTGATGCCCGTGGACCACAAGCCGCCGCCGGGCTACCACGAGCAACGCGCCGACCTGCAACCGGTCTATCATCAGCCGCCGGCGAACTACCACGAACAGCGCGCCGACCTGCAACCGGTCTATCATCAGCCGCCGGCGAACTACCACGAGCAGCGCGCGGACCTACAACCGGTCTATCACCAGCCGCCGCCGGGCTATCACGAGCAGCGCGCCGACCTGCAACCGGTCTATCATCAGCCGCCGCCCGGCTACCACGAGCAGCGCGCCGACCTGCAGCCGGTCTATCACCAGCCGCCGCCCGGCTACCACGAGCAGCGCGCGGACCTGAAGCCCGTGTATCATCAGCCGCCGCCGAACTACCACGAGGAGCGCAAGGACCTGGTCCCCGTGGCCGGCCACGCGCCGCCGAACTACCACGAGGAGCGCAAGGACCTGGTCCCCGTGGCCGGCCACGCGCCGCCGGGCTACCACGAGCAGCGCGCGGACCTGAAGCCCGTGTATCATCAGCCGCCGCCGAACTACCACGAGGAGCGCAAGGACCTGGTCCCCGTGGCCGGCCACGCGCCGCCGAACTACCACGAGGAGCGCAAGGACCTGGTCCCCGTGGCCGGCCACGCGCCGCCGAACTACCACGAGGAGCGCAAGGACCTGGTCCCCGTGGCCGGCCACGCGCCGCCGGGCTACCACGAGCAGCGCAAGGACCTCCACCCGGTCTATCATCAGCCGCCGCCGGGCTACCACGAGCAGCGCGCGGACGTCGTGCCCGTCTTCCACCGACCGCCGCCGGGCTACCAGCCCGCGTACTACGTCGCCGCGCGGCCCCCGCCGGGCTACCAGCGGCCGGAGCCCGCCCCCGGGGACCGGCCGGAGGACCTCGCGCCCGCGCACGACCGGTGCGACACGCACGGGCCGCCCGCGACCGACGACCCGTCGGCGAAGCGCGTCGCGTCCGCGCTCCGCTACTCGCTCCACCTCGAGACGGAGGTCGCGCGGCTCGAGGAGGACAACGACAGCTACCACAAGGAGAACGGCCGGCTCAGCGAGGAGGTCGTCGCCCGGCTCGAGGAGGACAACGACACCTACAAGCGCGAGAACGAGCGGCTCCGGCGGGAGAACGACCGGCTGTCCGAGGACGCCAAGTCCCTCGAGGAGGGCGGCGGCCTGTCCGTGGCCGAGTCGCTCAAGATGATGGACACGAAGCGCCAGCTCAAGGGCACGAAGAAGACCCTCGAGGAGACGCGGGCCAAGGCCGCGGCCGCCGAGGCCGAGGCCAGGGAGCTCCGCGCGGCGCTCGCCGACGCCGAGGCGCGGATCATGGACCTCGCGGCGGCCCTCGAGCGCGGCGGCGTGTCGCCCGCCGGCGGCCCCGAGGCGCGCGAGCTCCGGCGCGAGGCGTCGACGGCGCGGCGCGACGCCGAGGACGACCGGCGCGCGTCCGCCGCGGGCCTGTCGCGCGCGGCGGCGTGCGTCGACGTCGTCGAGGACGCGGTGGGGTCCGCCATCACGTTGCACGCCTACAGCGCCCTCGACCCGGCGCTGCGCGTCAAGTACGAGCTCGCGGCCGCGCGGGAGCGGCTCGACTCCGCGCCGCCGGGCGACGACGCGTTCCGGGGCGCCGACGAATACTGCCGCCTCGCCGACGGCATCCGCGCGGACTTCTCGCTGAGCCTCGACGCGCCGGCGCCGAGCCTCGACGCCCCCGGCGGCGGCGCCGCGCGCGAGATCCGGCGCCTCGAGCTCGGCCGCGACGCCGCGGACGCGACGGCGACGGCCGCGCTGCGGCTCGTCGAGTTCTACAGCAGCCGCTGCGGCTCGCCGGCCAAGCCCAGGAGGGAGCGGCCGGGCGACCACATCTTCTCCGACGCCTACGGCATGCGCCGCCTCCGCGGCGCGGCGCCGCGGCTCCCGGTCGTCGACGCCGCGCCGCGGTCGCCCGCGTCGCCGTCGCGGCCGTCGACCAAGGGCGCGCGGAAGCCCAACCCCCTCCGCGAGTTCAAGCTCTCCACGTCCGCGCGCAAGTTCCCCCGCAACCCCAACCCGCGCAGCCCGCCCCTGCCCTTCGTCGTCGCGTTCTGAGGCGACCTCGGGCTCCATCCCCTCCCCGAGTGCGAGCTGCGCGATGTTACGCGGCGGGGGTCTTGCGAGGGGTCGGGGTTGGGGTTTCGCGCGCCGGCGGCTCACTGGAGGTTCCGGTCGCGGAGCTTCTCTTTCCTGATGGTCGCCTCGATCTTCTTGGCCTCGAGCGCCTGCGCGCGCTCCTGCGCGGCCTCCTTCTGGTCGTCGCGCATCTTGTCGAGGTAGCGGACGCCGTCGCGGAGCACGGGGCTCTGCTTCGTCTCCCACTCGACGAGCTTCTCGAAGAGCTTCTCCGTGAGCTTCGGGAGCTGCTTGACGCGCTTCATGGCCTCGAACTCGTACTTGCGCTCCGTCGCGGCGCCCGGGCCGCGGCGGAGGAGGCGGCTCGCGTCCTTCTGGAGGACGTGGAGCGCCGTGCGCTCCGTGAGGAGCTCCTCGCGCTTCTCGATGAGCTTGAGCAGCGGCTGGAGCGCCTCGCGGCGCGCCTCGAGCGCCGCGACCTCGGCCTCGTGCGCCGCGAGCGACGCCTCCGTGGGGTCGCCGGCGTCGAAGTAGGCGCCGAAGGTCCGGCGCTGGGCGTCGGGCACGGTCATCTCGTCCCAGAGCGCCCGGATGCGCGCCCGCCGCGACGCGACGAGCTCCGCGAGCCGCGCGTGGAGCTCGCCGCGGAGCTTGCCGAGCTCGGCCTCGCCGATGTCGAACGTCGCCCGGGAGATGGACGAGTGCTTCACGGCCGCGCGGAAGGAGAGCTGCTGCGCCTCGCCGACGTCGAGGCGCTCCCAGAGGAGGCTGATCTCCTCGCCGAGCGTCGACAGCCGCGAGAGCCGGCCCTTCTTCTCGTCGCGGAGCGCCGCGAGCCGCCGCTTCGCGCGGTCGACCTTGGCCGCGGCGAGCGAGTTCCGCGCCTTGGCGAGCACGGACCCGTCGGACCGCACGTAGTCGTCGTCGCCCTCGAACTCGTCGTAGGCCTCGACGGCCTCGTCGTCGAGCTCTTTGACGAGCGCGAGCGACGACTCGCGGAGCCGCGCGAGCTCGACGGCGCGCTCGGCCTCGACGACCTTGAGCCGCTCCAGCGCCTCCCGGAACGCCGCGAGCCGCCCGAGCGTCAGGTCCTCGCGGCCGACGTCGTCGAACTCCGCGGGCAGCACCTCGCCGAGCCGCGCCGACGCGTCCCGCATCGCGTCGCGCGCCTCCGCGAACTCCGCCGTCCGCGCGCTCACGACGACGTCGAGCTTCGCCTGCTCCTCCTCGAGCTTCATGAGCCCGTGCGACAGCCGCAGGCTCGACACGTCGAGCTCCGGCGGCAGCGCGCCCGTCCCGTCGTCGTCGACGCTCCGGGCCATCATCACGCACTCCGCGACCTTGTCCGCGATGTCCTTCTTGAAGACGTCCCGCACCTCGACCTCCTGCGCGAGCTTCGCCCGCAGCGTGTGCGTCAGCTCGTCGCTCAGCTTGTCCATCTGCAGCCGCCGCTCCTCGCCCGAGTAGCCGACCTCGTTCCCTACGGGGCGCGCGCGCGTGTCGGGGCGTTCGCGCGGGGGGGGGGAGCGCCGGGAGTTAAGGTTTGCGTGCGCGTTCCAGGGCTCGAAGAAGGGGGGGCGCCGGCGCGCGCAGATGGACTCGAGGGAGTTGACGACGTGGGCGACGTCGGCCTGCACCTTCTCGAGCAGAGACCCCGTCGCCTCGCGCACGACGCCCGACGCGGGCGTGTCGCCGTAGTTGCTCATGCCCGTCGACTTCCCCGACGTGCTCGGGGGCGCGGCGAAGGACGCCTGCGCGCGCGAAAGACCCTCGCGTCGTCGGTACGTTCCGCGTCGCCGTTAAGACTGCTGGAACCGCGCGCGGCGCGCGAAAAAGCACGCGCGCGGTAGAACAACGACCCCTGACCCTCTCTACGCGCGCCCACGGTGTTCGATGAGCTCGTGGACGCCGCGCTGCGCCATAATCACGGCAGAGTCCGCGCGGCTGAAAAGCAACGTCGCGAGTGTGCGGCCCAAACCAGGTTTGCACTGCCCACCGCAAGACCAACCTGTGCGTGCCGGGTCATATGACGATGTCGGACGCCGAGTGGGCAGCCCGCCCCTGCCTGCACGAGCGGACGCTGCGCGACCGGCCGTGCCCCTGGTTCACGTGCGGCCGCGACTGCGAGGACACCTGGGCCGACGAGGCCGGGGCCGCCTTCGCCGCGATCCGCGTCGCCGCGCTCGCCGTGCTGAGCGCGCTCGCGGTCTACACGGCCTCGGCCTTCTACGCGTCGCGCACGGACCGGCTGCTGCGCGGCGTCGCCGAGCGGTGGAACGCGCTCGAGCACCTGTCGCTCCTCGCGTGCTTCGCCGTCGTCGCGCAGGTCGCGTGCTGGGCGGACCTCGACGGCTACGGTCGCGTCTACTGGGCCGGGTCCAACTACTTCCTGTGGCACCTCGTGCGCTTCATCCTCGAGCTCGCGCTCTTCCGGGTCTGCGACACGTACCGGCAGGCGCTGGAGTCCATGCTGCGGCGGCAGCAGGCGAGCTCGCGGCACGTGGGAACGCCGAGCGCGGCGACGGGCCGCGCGCGGACGCCCCACTGGCACGCGCGCCACGGCCGCACGGACGGCGGCGCGCGCCTCGTCGCCGCGTCCTGCGCCGTGGGCGCCGTGACGGCGGGCGTGACGCTCGCCCAGAGCCTCCTCCCGGCGACGAAGCGCCGCGGCGCTTCCGGCGCGTGCTGGGACGTGCGCCTGAACAGCTGCTACGTGCTCCTCGTGTCCATGGTCGAGCTCGGCTTTCTCGGCGACGTGCTCTACCGCTCGTCGAGGGTGCGCGGCGCGCTCCTGCGAGCGAGCGCGAGCAGCGCGAGGACGCGCCACGCGACGAACGCCATCTACCGGCGCATCCAGAACCTGGGCGTGCTCTTCGCGCTGATCCTCGCCTACGCCCTCTTCGTCGTCTACCGCAACCGCGGCACCGTCGCCTGCTTCCAGCCGCCCTGCGGCCGCGGCGTCGCGGCCTGGGTCGGCCCGCCGATCCTCGTCATCGCCGCGACGTGCCTCGGCTGCCTCGCGATCAAGCGGCCCCGGTCGCCCGCGCGGGTCCTCGCGGGCCTGCGCCACCTGATGACGCACCGCCTCGTCGAGCAGCTCCCGACGGCGTCGACGGCCGACGTCGGGCCGGTCCCGGCGCGCGGGACGGCGAAGCGGGCCGCGCCGTCCGGGTCGCCCCAGGCGCGCCTCTCGACGCGCGGCTCCGCGGGGACGGCGCGCCTCACGGCCGCGAGCAGCTGGGCGCCCGCGCGGTCGTCGGCGCCGTCTTCTTCGGCGTCGTCGGAGACGGACTTCCCGTCGCCCCTCCGCGACCCCATCGGCTTCGAGATGGCCGTCCACGAGGGCTGGCTCGGCGCGGGCCTCGAGCTCGGCTGCTCGCCGGAGACGTCGCTCAAGTCGGCCGCGACGCTCCAGTCCGGCGCGTCCTGGGGGTCGCGCACCGTCGCCGACGGCGCGTCGCCCGCGGCGTCGGAGCACAAGACCGTCGGCTGGGCCGACGCGCCCGGCCTGACGGACGACTCGGCCGCCGGCACGTCCAATTCGAACCGGTCAGACGCGCGGACGGAGGAAAAGGCCGGCTTGACGGAGGACGCGACTTCCGCGGCCGAGACAATTCAGAGACCCCACCACCCAATTCGAACACTCAAATTAGCTGACTACACCCTCGGACTCGGACGCGCGGTGTCAGCTTCAATCACACGGCGTGCCGTCAAAGATGCAGTCGGAGCGCTGGATCGCGACGATGCTCACGTCTGCTCCCATGCCTGCTCCTCGCTTCCTCCGCGCCCTCGCATGCCTGGCGATGCTCGCCAGCGCCAGCGCGACGACCGAAGCGCCGACGATGTCGCGGCGCAAGCGCGTGGCCCTCGGCGCCGGCGCCGGCATCGGCGTCTGGGGCGTCGGCCGCATGCTGCTGCAGCGCCGCGCCAAGGCGCACGCCGCGGCCGAGGCGGCCGCGGCGCCCGCGGAGACCGGCGCGCCGAACCGCCTCAACGTCGCGCGCGCCGACGCGCTGCTCCGGCAGCGGACGCCCGCGTCGCTCGACAAGGCCGCGCTCATGTACGAGGCCGAGCTCGAGCGCTGCGGCGACGAGCCGTCGCTGCTCCTCAAGGCCGCGGACGCCGTCAACGCGGCCATGCGCATCCGCACGGTGTCGAACACGATCTCCATCGACGGCACGACGGACACGCCGGAGCGGAAGCAGGTCTGGGCGAAGGACGGCGCGCGCGCGCTCGACCTCGCGACGCGCGGCCTCGCGGCGACGCCCAAAAAGGACGCGCGGGCCCTCGGCATCTACGCCGACGCCTTCATGTTCAGCTGCAGCCACAAGTCGCTCGTCAAGCAGGCGCTCACGGGCTCGGGCACCGCGTACAAGAAGATGGCGGAAGAGCTCCAGGCGAAGCACGCGACGTGGGACTCGGACGTCGGCTCCGCGATCCTCGCGTGCTTCTACCACGTCGCGCCCTGGCCCGTCGGCAGCGCCGACGGCGCCATCAAGAACGCGCGCCGCGCCGTCAAGAAGGGCGGCCCGACGCTGCGCAACTGCTACTACGTCGGCGTGATCTCCTACTGCCAGGGCGACTTCGCGACGGCGTCGGAGTACTTCGCGAAGGCGCTCGCCGCGAAGCCCGGGTCCCTGTCGGAGGCCGACTTCGCGGGCTTCATGAAGAGCGAGTCGAAGCGCGCGCTCGCGCTCGCGTCGGCGAAGCTGGAGTAAGGGCCTTAGCCGCGCGCCGGTTCCGGGAGGCGCTGGAGCGCGTCGAGCGGCGGCGCCGCCGCCTGCCGCTTGGCGACGCACTTGAAGCACGCGTAGTCCTCCGCGGGCGCGTCGCCGCCGCCGGCGCAGGCCGCGTGCTGCCAGGCGTCGCAGACGGTGCACGCCCACATGGCCGACCCGTCGTCGAAGTTCGCCCCGGTCACGCCGCAGGCGCAGTCGAAGAGCCACGACTCCTCGGCCGCGGCGGCTTCGTCGACGTCGTCCGGGTCGTGGTCGACGCCCCCGCGGTGCCGCGCGCAGTAGAAGGTCTTCGACGGCCCGAAGCACCAGCCCGTCGCGAGCGCGCATGGCACGTGGTAGCTCCGCTTGCACGACTTCTTCCCGCAGCCGACCGTCGCGCCGGACAGCTTCGGCCGCCGTGTGCACGCCTTGTCCGCGGCGCAGCGCATGCCGCGCCCGCGCTTGACCTCCTTGAGCACGTTGCAGTAGTCGCCGCCGTCGTCGAGGAACACGCCCGACGAGCACGCCGCGCAGGCCTCGTGGACGTGCGTCTTCGGCGCGCCGGCGCCCGCGCCGCGGTCCGCGAAGGCGAGGAACGCGCCCAGGGCCTCGTCGTCGCCCGCGCCGCAGAGCGCGCAGGTCTTCGGCGCCGCGCCGTCGTCGTCGTCGGCCGCGAGGAGCGCGTCGGACACGGGCCGCTCGTCCTCGCGCTTCGTCGCGTCGGCGACGAGGCGCCGCAGGATCCGCGAGCTCGACGCGCCGAGCGCGTCGGCCCACTCTAGGGCGCGCTTCGTCTCCGGCATGGGCGCCGCGGAAGCCGCGAGCTCGAGCAGCTTCGGCCGCCGCCGCGCGTGGCGCGCGTGGCGCCAGTAGAGCTTGCGGTGCGCGAGCCACGTCGCCGCGTCGGCCATGGTCGCCGCCCTGCGCTTCGGCCAGGGCGGCGCGGCGGCGGGCGCGAGGAAGCCGCCCTGCTCGGCGACGACGAGCGCCACGAGCTCCATGAGCTTCTCCGCGCAGCGAGCGCGGCGGAAGACCGCGTCGTCCCTGCGCTGGACCTTGAGGAACGTCTCGTCGTCGCCGTCGTAGGCGTCGCCGCCGCTGTCGTCGTCGCTGTCGCCGCCGGCCCAGTGGTCCAGGGGCGGCAGCGCCGCGCAGCCGGCGAAGGTGTCGGGCTCCGGCGCGCGGCCGCCCGCCGCGGCCGAGAGGCACGCGAGGAACGCCGCGTTCGAGCACGCGTTGCCCGCCTCGCGGCGCTCGAGGCGGAACGTGTAGGCGCGCTCGTAGCGCAGCGCGTCGGGCGGCGGCGCGGGCGGCGGCGCGTCCTCCGCGGGCGGCGGCGGCGGCGCCGGCGGCGGCCCCGCGAGCGCGACGAGCGGCGGCACGCCCGCGAAGCAGCCGAGGTGCGGCCCGTCCTCGACGGAGAACGGCGGCGCCGCGCCGCCGCCCAGGGGCGGGGGCAGCGGCGGCATCGGCGGCGGCGGGAGCGGCGGCGGCGGGAGCGGCGGCGGCGGAAAGGACACGTACTGCGGCGGCGGGAGGCGCTGGAGCGCGTCGAGCGGCGCGGCCGGCGCCGGCTCCGGGCTCCGGAGCGCCATGGGCGACGGCGGCACGTCGGCCTTCGCGCCCTTGTAGGCGTCGCCGCCGCCCTTGGGCGCCCGGGGCGCGTCGCGCGTCGGCGCGCCGCCGTCGGTCCACATGGCGACGACGTCGTACAAACCGTCGTAGCGGTAGACGGCGGCCTCCTTCGCCTCCGGCGGCTTCGTCGGCGCCCAGGCGCCGCCGAGGTTGGAGCTCCGGAAGACGCGCACGGGGTCGCGGTTCGCGAGCGACCGGTGGAGCGCGCCCGCGCCCTGGCGCCGCGTCGACGTGTAGCGGAGCCACGACACGCCGTCGGCCTCGCGGAGGCGGCTCGACTGGCGGCTCACGACGACGGACTCGGCGCCGCGGACCAGGGACCCGGAGACGCCGCGCTGGGCCTGGTTGTGGCCGCCCGTCTCCACGAGCCTCTCGCGCGAGTAGAGCGCGGCACCGTCCAGCGAGGCCGCGCCGTCGCCGTTTGCCCGGACGCCCTCGCGGATGCCGTCGACGTGGCCGAAGCGGCCCCCGAGCTTGTCGAAGTCCCAGCGGTCCGGCGGCTCCAGGGACGCGTTCGCGAGGCCCGTGTCCGCGTCGTCGAACGCCTCCGCGCCCGCGGCCTTGCGGTCGCCCTCGCGCAGGATGGCCACGACGCGCTTGCGGACGCCCGTGTCTTTCGGGGGCACCTTGGGCACGGCGTGCTCGTAGCCGACCTGGACGCCGCGGTCCATGCTGTAGGCGTCGCCGGCCCCGACCCAGAGCTCGAGCTCCTCGTCGCCGTCGGCGAGCGGCGCCTCGCCGACGTGCGCGTAGGACCGCCGCACCTTCTTCCGTTTCGGCGCGCCCCCCGGCGCCCGGTGCGGCGGCTGCTTGGGCCGGAGCTGCACGCGCCGCGGCCCGCCGACGGACTCGAGGACGACGGCAAGGACGAGCGTCTCGCCCTGCGTGTCGTCCGCGTGCCAGCCGCACGAGTCGCGGCCGTCGCGGTAGCACACGACGTCGACGCCCACGTTCCAGGGCGTGCCGCCGAAGGCCGCGGAGCATTTGTCGGCCAGCTGGGCCACGGACGGCACCTCGGCGATGGGCCGCGCGCGCATCGTCACGCCGTGGTACTGGTACGCGAGGTTCCCGTCGCCCGCGGCCGGCGGCGCGAGGAGCATGTGGACGCGCGGCTCGGGCACGTTGCCGAACTTGTACTGGCGGAAGAGGCCGCACCTCTCCAGGGCGTCGCCGATGTCGCGTCGCGATTCCGCGCCGACGAAGTCGCGGTGCACGGTCACGAGACCGCCGCGCCTCAGCGCGACCTCGGCGCCCGCCGCGCCGACGGCGACGGACTCCCAGGGCGACCAGGCGCCGGCGGCCGCCACCCAGACGCGCCGGCGGACGACGGTCTCGCTCGGGTCGCAGCCGGCCCCGAGCACCGGCGGCCTCGGCGCCGCGCTTTCCGCGGGGCCGAAGATCCGCGGCGGCGGCGCCGAGGTGGAAGGGGTGACTGCCGCTATCCGGCTCGTCGTTTCTTCTGTTTGTGGACGGAGCACGGGCGACGCCATTTCTTCGGCGCGGGACGCAACAGGCGCCGCGACGCGCGGATCGAGGCGCTCTCAGACGACGAGCCGGGCGCTTTGCGAAGACAGGCTGATGCTTCTTTCGGCGCAGGACACAACAGGCGCCGCGACGCGCGGATCGAGGCGCTCTCAGACGACGGGCCGGGCGCTCTGCGGAAGCAGGCTGATGCTTCAGTGGCAATACCTCGAGATTGCTCAGCGTCAGGTCGATGCTGCTGTCTTTGAACCCGCCGCAACGAGACGGGGCTGCCTCGACAGCATGTCCGACGCCCCGACGACGAGCAACCACGAGGCGCAGGTGACGCAGCTCATCCAGGAGATCATGACGCAGACGCTGCTCTATCGGCCGGAGAAGCCGCTCGAGTTCATCGTCCAGTACCTCGACGAGATCTGCGACGGCGCGAACCCGCTCGTCCACTCCTACCACATGCTCCAGCTCACGCACCGCAACCCGGAGCAGTTCCTCGACGAGCTCGCGAAGGCGTACTCGGCGCTGTCCGCGCGGCGCGGCACGCCCTACGCGCTCGGCGAGGACGTGTCGCGCCTCGTGCGCGCGCTCAGCGTCGACCTGCCCCAAAAGTACGAGGACGCGATCCTCGCCGCCGTCGACGCCGTCTGCGCTGCGGGCAAGCCCGTGGAGTTCGAGCGCTTCGGCGGCTGCGTCCGCGTCGCGATCACGACCCGGTTCCTCGTCCGCGAGGCCCGCGAGCTCTGGCACGCGCTCGAGCCTGGGCAGGAAACAAAAATATTCAACACGACTTCAATGTGCATGTATTCGCACGGTTTCGACATACGCTGTTTGAAAAGAACTCGGCGAGAGAAAACGATTTGTCCAAAAATCAGCCAAAAAGACTTCGATTTGACCGAGCTCGAGAGGTTTGAAGTTCTTGCTGGACGGGGCGTTCCACTGGTTGTTTCGCACACAGGCTCGAGCCGTCCGACGACGCGAGCCTGCCCGTCGACGCCCTGCTCCGCGCCCTGCCGCCCCACCACGGCGAGAAGACGCCGCGCGGCGGCGACGGCCACGACGACGCGCGCTCGGAGGCGCCGCCGGCGTGCCTCGAGCCCCGGTCCCTCCGGGACGCGCTCGGGAGCCTGCCGGACGCCGTCCGCGCGCGGCCCATCGCCGTCGAGGACGTCGTCGCCCACGTCCTCTCCCGCGCGGCCGACGACATCGACGACGTCCGCAGGCGGCTCTGCCACGCGGCCTTCGACCGCCCCGCGGAGTTCGAGTCCGTCATGCCCTACGACTCCTTCGTCCACAAGTCCACGCAGCCCCCGTCCGGCTCCTAATGCTCGTAGCCCGGGAACCAGGGCCCGCGCGTCGGGTGGCCGCCCCGCGGCTCCGCGCGGAGCCGCGGCGGCGGCGGCGGCGGCGGCGCGGCGATCTTCGCCGCGCGGTTCCGCAGCCGCCGGCACAGGTCCTGCGCGGCCTTGGGCAACGGCGCGCCGACCATGTCGCGCCTGTAGCGCCCGTCGCCGAGGAGCGCGCGCGCGACGATCGCGACGTCGGCGGCGCGAGCGTCGGGAATGATCCTCTGGCTGAGAGGCTCGAACGTCTCGCGCGCCGTCTTCGGTCGCTGAGCGAGGCGCCGGCGGAGGTCGTCGACGAGCGAAAAGTCGTCGCACCCCGGCAAATACGCGAGGCCGGCGACGCATTCGGCGTCGCGCATTTGCGCGATGATGCCGTCGAGGCCGCACACGTCGACCAGCGTCTCCGCGAGGTAGCGTCTCGAATCGGCGTCGAACGACGCGGCGCTCCGCAGCAGCAAGGTGACGCACTGGAACTGGAGCGGTCGCGGCGTCAGTGGGTAGGGAACGCCCTCGGCCTCGGCCCAGGATTTTGCGACGGAGGCCATGAGTTTCGCGCGCCCCTCCGGGCTGTCGCGTATCGCAGCTAGCGCTGCAGCTTCTGCGTTTGCTGCATCGCAGGCAGCCTCGAGCAGATCGTCGTAAGCATCAAGTCTACTTGTATCGAACAACTCCATGCCATGCGGGGGACGAGGCCCTCTTTGAAGTCACCTTGAACGTGTCGAACTTTTTCAGTCTAATCAGGCTTGAAAAACGATGGCATCGTTCGCCGGCTTCCCGGTCGAGCCGCCGGAGCTCGAGAGCGAGCAGAAGCAATGGAATACGACGCTCCACGTCGTCGGCGACAAGCTCGTCGCCAAGGAGAACGTGTTCAAGGCGCAGCAGGCCCGCAAGGCCGCGGCCCCGCCGAAGCCGCCGCCGGCTTTCAAGCCGCTGCCGGGCAGCCCGGCGTTCAAACGCGGCGACTACGTGGACATGACGCTCGACAAGGGCTCGGCTCTGGGCCTGAAGCTCGTGGCCAGCGTCGACGCGCGGCCGCACTGCGCCAAGGTGAGCTGGGTGCGGCCCGACGGCGCCGCGGCCGCGGCGGGCGTCCGCGTCGACGACGTGCTCCACGCGGTCCGCGGCAAGGCCCTGGCGACGGACGCCCTGACCAAGGCCATGTTCGAGGCGCTGGTGCTCTCGCTGCCGCGCCTGCCGCGGCCGCTGGAGCTCACGTTCTTCCGCCCGCTGCCGCACCTCGACCTCGCCGCCGCGAACGCAAAGCTCGGCCCCAAGGCGTCGCCCCTCGCGCGCGAGGAGGCGCGGCGCATCGTCGAGTTCCACCAGGCGAAGGTGTTGCCCAAGGACGCCAAGTTCTCGCCGCGGCCGCCGTCCCAGGCCAAGGCGCCCGTGTCGCCGCCGGCGGGCGCCGCGGCCGCCGCGGACGACGACGCGGCCCGCGCGGCGCCGGGCGCGAGCATGCTGCCGCCCATCTCGGCGCGCAAGCCCCGGAGCCCGCGCGCCGCGGCGTCGCCCGTCCTCGCGCCGCCGGCGTCGCCGAGACCCGAGGCGCCCGCGCCCGCCGTCGCCGCGCCGGCGCCGCCCGAGCCCGACGCGCGGCCGCCGCCGCCGGAGCCGAGCGCCGGCGCCGCGTGCGCGGGCGTCGAGGAGTCCAAGGAGGCGCCCGTCGGCGTCGAGGAGTCCAAGGACGGCGAGTACCGGTTCACGGACCCGTTGGACTCCGACGCGTCGTCGGACTTCGGCGTCGGCGGACCGGGCGGCGAGCGCTGGGAGGAGTCGTCGGACGAGGAGTCCGCGGAGCTCGACCCGGTCATGTACCCCGCCGGCCTGCCGCCGCCGGGCTTCCTCGAGGGCGAGGTCCTCAGCGACGACGAGCTCCAGCGGCACGAGCTCACGTGGCCCGACGACGTGCCCATCAACTTCGTGCGGTCGCTGTCTATCTAAGTTGACGCTCACCCGTTATGCTTGGGGGAACGCGCGCGCGCACGGGCGGGGGGTAGGATCTGCCCCGGGGCTTCAGGTGTTGCCCACCGGGCATCCTAGCCCCGCCTCGGAGCATGCATGCAACCGCCCTTATTGACGCCGCGCTCTCAGTTCCCCGCGGGCGCGCCGAGGGTCGTCATGGCGTCGACGCGGTCGGCGGCCTGGTTCCGGGAGACGGTCTTGAGCGTTGCGGTAGCGCGCTTCTCGCGCTCGTGGGCCGCGAGGCACTTCTCCTTGTAGGTTGCAGCGCGTTTCCGCTCGCGGCGGAGCTGCTCCTCGGCCTGGCGGCGGATGTTCTCCGTCTCGGCGCGGATGGCCGCGGCGACGTTGAGCTTGTCGTTGGCGACCTGGTTCTTGAGCTCGCCGAGGGCCATGGCGTGGGCCTCGCGCATGCGCTCCTTGTCGGCCTTGAGGTCCGCGGCGTCGCGCTCGAGGTCCGCGAGCGCCTTTTTCGCGGCCGCGAGCTCGCCCGCGGCGCGGTCCGCGTCGTCGCGCGCCTTGAGGGCCGCGTCCTGGGCGCCCACGAGGACGTCGAGCTTGCGCTGGAGGCCGTCGCGCTCGCCCTCGACCTTGGCCTTGTCGTCGGCGAGCTGCAGGAGCTTGGGCTTGAGGCCCCGCTCCGCATCGGCCTCGAGGCGCGCGGCGTTCGCGGCGGCGACCTTGAGCTGGGCCTCGAGCTTGCGCGTCTCGTCGAGGCGCGCCGCGTCCTCCGCGCGGCGCTTCTTGTCGCGGTCGGTCTTGTCGAGGTCCTGGACGACGACGCGCTCCTCGAGGCTCGCGACGAGCGCCTGGCACTCGGACCGCGCCGCGGCGACGGTCGAGTCGCACTCGACGCGCGCCTCGAAGGCCGCGCGCTTTGCCGTTGACGCGTCGCTCTCGAGCGCCTCGAGGCGGCGGCGGAACGACTCCTCGTCGCGCGCGGCGTCCTGGCGCGCGGCGTCGAGGTCGCGCGTCAGCTCGAGGACCCGCGACTCGAGCTCGTCGACGCGGGACCGGTGCGCCTTGGCGCGCTTCTCCTCGGCCCGCGCCGCCGCCGCCGCGTCGTCGGCCAGGGCCGCGACCTGGCGCTTCCCGTCGTCGACGGACCGCGCGAGCGCCTCCTTGCTCCGGAGCGCGTCCGCGAGGTCGCGCTCGAGCGCCGCGACCGCGCTCCGCAGGCCCGCGAGCTCCTCGACCCCGGCCGCGCCGGCCTTGGCCTTGGCGGCCAGCGCGTCGGCGACGTCCGCGGCGGCGCGCTCGCCGTCCTTCCGGAGCGCGTCGCACTCGGCCCGGAGCTCGCGGTTCGCTACTTCCAATCCGACGACCTTGCCCTCGAGGCGCCGGCCGTTCGCCTCCGCCTCGGCGAGGGAGCCGGCGCCCTGGCCCGACTCGAGCTCCGCGATCCGCGCGCGGAGCGACCGCGCCTCCGCGGCGGCCCGCTCGCCGTCGTTCCGCCGCGCGGCGGCCTCGTAGCCCGAGAACTGCTCGAACTCGGTCTTGGACCGCTCGAGCTCGCGGCGCACATTGAAGAACATCTGCTGGAAGGACCGCGCCTGGGCCTCGAGGTCCGCGATCTTCTGCTGGTGCGGCGCCTCGAGCTCCTCCTGGACCTGGATCCGGAGCATGTCGAGGTCCTGGGGCACGAGCTTCCCCTGGAGCTCCTCGAGCTCGCGCGTGCGCTCGTCGAGCTGCACCTTCCACTTGCTCACGAGCAGCTCCGTGTGGCGGTCCGCCTCGATCTTCGCCTTGGACGCGCGGATGAGCTCGCCGCGGTTCGCCGAGACCTTCTCGCGCTGGCGCGCGAGCTCGGCCTTGGTCGCCTCGTGCTCGCGGTTCAGCTGCGCGTTCGCCTCGCGCAGGCCGTGGCACGTCGTGATCGTCTGCTGCAGGTCCGCCTGCAGCGACTCCACCGTGTTGAGCAGCGTCGCGTAGGCCGCCCCGTCCTCGGGGTGGCCGCCTATGCCGCCGCCGGCGAGGGGCGGCTCCATCATCGCGGTCCTCGAGGGATCGAGCGGCGCGCGGGCGGCGGGACGCAACCAAAGGTCCTCGACGTATCGAGCGGCGCGCGGGCGGCGGGACGCAACCAAAGGCGATACGGTTCTCGTTCAAACCGACACCATCTCGAACGATGTCGACCGCCGAGCTGCCCCGGTCGATAGAGCAAAAAAGATGCTGCTCAGCCAACATTTACCCTGCCCACCCGGTCAAACTTGACTTTGGGTGAGGCCCTCGAGCGGCTCGGAGAGCGGCCGCCGCGACAGCGCGTGCGCGGCGCCCCCGGGGAGTGGGGCCGCGCGCTCCCGCATGTGCCTCGGGACCGTGCGTGGCCAGACCACTGCGAAGACGCCGCGCGCGAAACGGTCCGGGCGTCGTCGAAAACGCAACGGCCTCGTCGGAGCGTTCTCTCGAGACGGCTGGCGCGTGTTGGACGTGTTCCGGACCTAGCTGTCCGGGTTTCTCCGGAGGGAGTGCGGAGAGGGTTGCTACGAAGAACATGTCTCGCGAAACCCGGACAGCTCCACCGTCGGACCACCCTACGGCCTCGATTCCTCGATTCTCATCGATTGGCGGCGGTCAAAACGAGCCAGTGTGCGGCGCCGCGACGCCCCTGGACGTCCAGAGCGGTTCCGATACCCTCTCACGACCGATCACCGGGGCTCCGCTGGCCCGCGCGTCAGGTGAACGCGGCACTCGACAGCAACAGCTTGGGCGCCTCCTGCCAGCGCCTCGAAAACGACACCAACACGGTCTACAGCGACGACGCGCCCACGAACGCGAACTGGCGCTGGCGTTGCGTCGAGACATCTTGTCTCGACTCCAGAAGACGCTCGGCCGTCGAAACGGTGCTCTGCGCGCCTGTTTTCCTGCCGTTGTTGCCTCGCCAGTACACCCTAGCCGTACTAAACCAGTACAAACGCGTCGTATACGGCCGTATATACTCGCTTCGGCGCCCCGCGCGACCGCCTGGGGCCCGGGTGGACTCCCTGGGCTAGCGTGGACGTGCGTGGCACCCGCCGCCGTCGGGTGGACACGCGTACGTGGCGCTCGCGCACGCCGGAAATCTCCAAAAACCGATATTTTCGGCCATAACTTGTGCCAATCGATGACCTAGCATGATCGGCTGCGGTTCCGGAGCCCCAGATAAACGTCCATCACGATGAGACAAGCAGGGGGTCCGCGGTCGAGGTGCCCAAAATCGTCGATTTTCCAGTGGCGTGGGCAGGGTAAAACATTGACCGCCGTCAAAGCTCATTGCGACGCCGAGTCCGAGAGCGGGCGGCTCACGGCGCTCCTGGCGCGGGTCATGGACGCCTACCGGCTCCTCGGCGAACGATACCGTTTCTTGAATCGCGTGCCCGCGCGCGAGGGCGCCGCGCCGGCCGAGGTACTGCAGCTGCCGGCGACGGCGGACGCGGCGGCGACGGGCGACGTCGCGCGCGTCCGCCTGCTCCTCGCGCGCGCGGCCCGCGTCGACGGCGCGTTCCGCTCCCGCACGACGGCGCTCATCGCGGCCTTCAACGGCGCCTCGTCGACGGCGGCGCTCGCGGCGACGCTGGGCCTCGATCCGGCGGCCTGGCACCTGGACCACAGGGACGCGGGGACCGCCCTCGGCGCGGCGCCGCTGCGCCTCAAGCCCGGGCCGCCGAAGAGCCACGGGCGCGCGCTCGAGAAGCCCCTCGGGAGCCTCAAGGACCTCAACCGGTGCACCGTCGAGTGCCACTGCCCCTACGTCTGCGCGCTCTTCCTCGCCGGGCTCCGCGAGACGTTCATTATGTGGTGCGTACCGGGCCTGCCCGGGTCCGCGGGATGCGCCCGCGAAGGGCCTAGCGACCAAATAGCCGGCCAAGTAGTCGGTCGATCTAGTCGGTTTGTAGTCGGAGGCCGGTTTTATAGGCACGATGAGATAGGTGATGTCGCGCGCCCCCCGTGGGTTTGGAGCCAAATCTAGTCCGGGTGCCGACCGCACATGGTATCCCACGCGCGCGGAGCGTGCCCCCCTGTGCACTCACCCGCCTGCGGACCCCCGGCGAGCTAGGGAGAGGGATCGGTCGTGGTACGCTTCGCCGTCTCCGAGTTGGCCAGGGGTCGGCAGGCGGGTGCATTTGCCTCCAGTCACGACCGGCCGTTGACGGCGTCGAGAAGATGTCGCGGCCGAAACGCGTGGCGTCACAAAATTTGTCGAAGATCATGCGTTCTGTGCGCAATGAGGGTATGGATACAGATTCTGATGATGATAAAGATGTTTGTGAGGCCGTGAAAATCAAATCAATCAAACAGCGAAAGCTCGAACTTAAAGGCGCCCCCTGCGGCGAATGTCGCAATTGTGGCAACGGGGACCGCTGCGCCATAAACCAATGGATGCGCGAATACCGCCAAACCGAGCACGGCATCGCGGCGATCCAGGAGTGCGCGGCCGGCGTCCGCGCGCGATCCCGCGAGCCGTTCGCTCGGCGGAACGGGTCGGCGGCGACGCGCTCGCGCCGCGCGACGCGTCGCCCGGGGGCGCCGTCGTGGCTCGACGCGCGACCCTGCAGGTATGAGACGTCGGCGGCCCGGGAGGCGTCGCGCCAGACGTGCGCGGCCGGCGTCCGCGCGCGATCCCGCGAGCCGTTCGCTCGGCGGAACGGGTCGGCGGCGACGCGCTCGCGCCGCGCGACGCGTCGCCCGGGGGCGCCGTCGTGGCTCGACGCGCGACCCTGCAGGTATGAGACGTCGGCGGCCCGGGAGGCGTCGCGCCAGACGTGCGCGACCGGCGTCCGCGCGCGAACGTGGCCGCCGCGCTCGGCGACGACGCGCTCGCGCCGCGCGACGCCGTCGTGGCTCGAGCGCGACCCTGCAGGTATGAGACGGCGGAGCACGGCATCGCGACGCGCCAGGAGTGCGCGGCCGGCGTCCGGGCGCGATCCCGCGAGCCGTTCGCTCGGCGGAACGGGTCGGCGGCGACGCCCTCGCGCCGCGCGACGCGTCGCCCGGGGGCGCCGTGTCCCGAGCGCGACCCTGCAGGTATGAGACGTCGGCGGCCCGGGAGGCGGCGATCCAGAAGTGCGCGACCGGCGTCCGCGCGCGATCCCGCGAGCCGTTCGCTCGGCGGAACGGGTCGGCGGCGACGCGCTCGCGCCGCGCGACGCGTCGCCCGGGGGCGCCGTCGTGTCCCGAGCGCGACTCCGCAGCTATGAGACGTCGGAGCACGGCATCGCGACGCGCCAGGAGTGCGCGGCCGGCGTCCGCGCGCGAACGTGGCCGCCGCGCTCGGCGACGACGCGCTCGCGCCGCGCGACGCCGTCGTGGCTCGAGCGCGACCCCGCAGGTATGAGACGTCGGCGCTCGGCATCGCGACGCGCCAGGAGTGCGCGGCCGGCGTCCGCGCGCGATCCCGCGAGCCGTTCGCTCGGCGGAACGGGTCGGCGGCGACGCCCTCGCGCCGCGCGACGCGTCGCCCGGGGGCGCCGTCGTGTCCCGAGCGCGACTCCGCAGCTATGAGACGTCGGAGCACGGCATCGCGACGCGCCAGGAGTGCGCGGCCGGCGTCCGCGCGCGATCCCGCGAGCCGTTCGCTCGGCGGAACGGGTCGGCGGCGACGCCCTCGCGCCGCGCGACGCGTCGCCCGGGGGCGCCGTCGGCTCGACGCGCGACCCGGCAGGTACGCAACGATGTGCACGCCCGGCGTCCGCCCGACGTCTCCAGACCGGGAGTCGCGCGACGCGTCGCGCGTCGCGGCCCGACGCGCGTCCCGCGACCGACAGGCAGCTCGGCAAGCAGCGCGTCTTCCGCTTGATCTTGAAGACCATCGTGCGCGCCATCATGCCGTACTTGGACCCGGAGGATGTAGCCAAGCACTTCGACCGGCGCGCGGCGGAGCGCGCCATCGCGCGGGCGAACAGCGATCGCTTCCGCCGCGGGATGGTGTTGGGCGACGGCATCATCGCGACGATCTTGATGAACCAGCCCGACCTCAAGGGCCTGCTCCCGACGGAGCCGCCGTGCGTCTACGAGGACTCGGACGCGGCGAACTGGCTCGAGCCCTCGAAGACCTGGCTCCAGGCGCGCGCGGAGGGCGGGTCCCTCTACCACGCGACGAACGTCGCGCCGGAGAACCTCCTCTGCGTCGACGGCACGCCCTACCTGCTGCGACCGTACGACCACTACGAGCGCGGGCGGCCCGCCTACGCGGGCGTCTGGGCCACGTGCTACTCCGCGGGCAAGGCCCTCGGCTTCGTCCAGGCGCACAAGCACAAGTCCTTCGTCACGAACGCGCGGGACAAGGGCGAGGACCTCTTCATCTACATCCTCTCGCGCGACCACCCGGACTACGGCAATTTCCACCAGCTCTTCGTACGCTACGGCATCCCCAGCGGCGGCTGCGGCTTCTTCGCGAGCGCCCGCGTCCACGCGCGCCGCGCGCGCCACGTCCGAGCGACGGCCCGCCCCCCACGCAGGCCAAGTGCCGGTCCGTCGTCCAGGTCGCGCGGGGCACGCCCGGCCTGACGGTCCTGCGCATCCACTGGCCGAACGGCCCCGCGGCGGACCCGGTCGCGGTCGTCGCCTACGGCGACGTCCCGGCTCCCCACGACGACTCGCTCTAGGCCAGCGCCGCCGCCACAGCCTCCGCGCTAGCAGAAACGAAGCGAGCGCGCGCGAGCTTGCAGATACGAAGCAAGAACATGTAACAGAGCGGGGCGCCGAGAGCCGCACTAGTGAGCCGCCGGGCCAGACTGCAACCCTACGGCAATGTCATTGCCAATGGGGGCGTTGAACTCCGTCGTGAGTGCGTCGTGCACGCGGGCCGACCGGCGTCGCGCGCCGCCTCGTCGCCCACGATGAAGGACATCATCCCGTCGTGGCTGGAGGACCCGAGCGCCTACGCGCAGCCGGCGAACCTGGACATGTCGACGGTCATCGTCGTCGCGCTGACCAACCTGTGGGTGGGCATCGTCTGCGTGACGTTCTTCGAGGTCTTCCGGCGGCGCAACATGCGCATCTTCTCGCCCAAGGCGACGCTCTGCCCCGGGACGTGCCCGCCGGTGCTCCACGTGCCCGGCGCGAAGCCCGGCGCGCCGCTGTCGTGGGTGCGGCCGCTCATGCGCCTCGGCGAGGACGACATCCTGCGCTACGGCGGCTACGACGTGCTCATCTACCTGCGCTTCATGTCCCTCTCGCTCAAGATCTTCGGGTCCTTCGCGCCCTACGCGTTCATCGTGCTCCTACCGGTGAACGCGTCCGTGAGCTACTGGCCGGGTCGGACGAGTAGCGACGACGACGACGGCGCGACGAGCAGCAAGGACAACACGTTCAACCGCTTATCCATGTCGGCCATGCCCGTCCACGACAAGCGCATGTGGGCCCACTGCGTCGGCTGCTTCCTCCTCACGTTCCTGTCGATGCACTTCCTCGCGCGCGAGTGCCGCTGGTACACGCGGCTCCGGCACCGGTTCCTCACGCAGCGCGACGACGTGCGCCAGCGCACGATTTTAGTGCGCCAGGTCCCCCGGGAGCTGCGGTCCTCCGACGCGCTCGCCGCCTACTTCGCGAAGCTCTACCCGGGCAAGGTCGTCGGCGCGGTGGTATGCCGGAAAGTCGCGCACCTCGACGGCCTGCTCGTCGCGCGCGAGGCCGCCGCGGCGCGCCTCGACCGCGTCACGCACCGGCGCGCTTTAGCCAAGGCGCGCGAGGGCGAGTACCCGAAGCGCGACCGCGGGTCGTGCGCGCGCGCGGGCGACCGCGCGCACCGCGCGCTCGAGGACGCGTACGACCCGCTCTGCTGGCGCTGCGCCTTCGGCGTCCAGGAGCGCGCGCAGCACCACGCGGCGCAGCAGCGCACCTTCGACGAGCGCATCGCGCGCGAGCGGCGGCGCCAGGCGCTCGCGGACGCGCTCGTCGGCAAGCCCCGACGGGCCGCCGCGCCGCAAACCGCGGACTCGTACCAGGAGGCCGCGCCGCCCGACGACGACCGCGAGGTGGCGGCGCCGTCCCTCGGCGACGCGCTCTGCGGCGCCGCGGACGTCGACCTCGGCGACGACGACGGCGGCGGCGGCGGCGGCGGCGTCATGTACGAGGAGTGGAGCGACGGCGCGGACCTGTCCTTCTCCGACAAGCTGCTCGTCGGCTTCGGGCTGAAGCGCGAGCGCGACGTCGTCGAGCGCGCGGGGCTCCTCGACGGCGCGTCGGGCCCGCCGATCAAGGAGGGCGAGGCCGGCGGCCGCCGCGCGACGCTCTACGACACGGGCTTCGTGACCTTCCGGGCCTTCACGGGCGCCGCCGTCGCGACGCAGGTCTTCCACGCGGCGACGCCCGGCGGCATGGTCGCGTCCATGGCGCCCGAGCCGCGCGACGTCTTCTGGAAGAACGCGGAGCTCAGCGGCAAGCAGCGGACGACGCGGCGCGTCGTCGCGGACTGCCTCGTGGTCCTGCTGCTCATCTTCTACATCATCCCCGTGACGCTGATTTCCCTCGTCTTCAGCGAGCAGGCGCTCAAGGCCCACTGGCCCGCGCTCAAGGAGCTCGCGAGCGACTCGCTGGCGTTCGACGCGTGCGTGAAGATGGTGCAGCCGATGGCGCTCATCGCTTTGATGCTCCTCCTGCCGCCGGCGTTCCTGGGGCTGGGCTTCTGGGAGGGCACGCTGAGCTGGAGCGAGAACACGCTGACGCAGCTGAGCCGCTACTACTCGTTCCAGATCACGAACGTGCTGCTCGTGACGACGATCGCGGGCTCGCTGGTCAAGTGCCTCCAGAAGATCATCGACGACCCCCAGGCGACGCTGAGCCTCCTGGGCGAGTCGCTGCCCCAGGTCTGCGCCTTCTTCTCCTGCTACATCTTCATCAAGGTCTTCTCGGGGCTGTGCATCGAGCTCTGCCGCGCCGTCGCGGCCGTGCAGCAGGCCCTCAAGCGCTGCCTCTACCCGTCGTCGACGCCGCGGGACCAGCGGGCCGAGGTGCTGGGCCTGCGCGACTTCGAGAACCCGGGCTGGTTCTCCTACGGCAAGTACGGCGCGCAGGATTTGCTCGTCGTCGTGCTGCTCATGACGTACTGCGTCATGTCGCCGATCATTTTAGTGCCGGGCCTGCTCTTCTTCGGCTGGGCGTCCGTCGTCTACCGGCACCAGCTCCTCTACGTCTACGAGCCCATCTTCGAGAGCGGCGGCCTCCTCTGGCCGCGCATCTACCGGCGGACGCTCTTCTCCATCTTCATCATGCAGCTCACGATGGTCGGCCTCTTCTTCCTCAAGCACGCCTTCTCCCAGGGCTACTGCGTCCTCGCGCTCTCCGTGCTCACCTACCTCTACAAGATGCAGATGCGCTCCATGTACACGACGTCGTCGTCCGTCGCGCACCACCTCCCCATGGAGCTCGCGACGGCCGTCGACGAGCAGATCTCCGAGGACGCGGAGGCGGACGCGAATGCCATGCTCGACGCGGGGCTCCACGGCTACCTCCAGCCGAGCCTGCGCGCCGACAAGGCGACGGAGTAGCCTAAACGGCCGTCCTTACGCGTCGCCGGGGCCGCCGCCGTCCGTGACGGACGACATCCGGAACTGGCCGGACGGCCGCGCGTCCGCGTCGAAGCGCCGCGGCGTCATCATCTTCTCGAAGGCGAAGCCGGAGACGCGGATGGGCCGGCGGCTGAAGCGCGCCTCGATGCGCTGGCCCCGGTCCACGTAGCCGCAGAACGCGACGCGCTCCTCGTTGACGTCGAGCTCGAACTCGCACGTGTCGAGGTGCGCGGGGCCCGGCCGCACGCGCCAGCGCGGCGGCTTGCGCTTCTCCCAGTAGGCCGCGACCTTGCCCTGCTTGTTTTTCGCCCCCGCGGGGCCCCCGAGCGCCTCGACGACGCCGTCGTCGAGGAACTCGACGCTCACGAACTCGCCGTCGTCGCCGTCGACGACGTCGACGCCGCCGAGGATGGGCGACGCGCGCTGCGTCGCCTCGTCGACCAAAGTCAGGCGCCAGGTGCCCACGAAGTCGGCGGGCTGGAGGCCGCTCGTCGACCCGCGCTTCGCGGCGAGCTTGCGCCGGAACCGCATCTCCCACTCGGCAAAGTTGAAGTTGAGGCCCGCGATGAGCGGGTTCGTCGACGTCGACGCCACGCCGAGGCCCGCCGTGTCCGAGTCGCCGAAATCCGGCGCGCGCGCGGCGCCGCGCGCGCCCACGAGCGACGACCCGCCCCCCGCGATCGCGCCGCGGCGCGTGAGCTCGCCGAGGAAGCGCTGGAGCGCTACCGAGTAGGCGTCCCCCAGCTCGGCACCCAACCGCTGCGTCGTCGCCGCCTCGGCGGCGTCGCCCTCGAGGTAGAAGGTCGCGAAGGTGCCGTCCTCGACGACCGCGCGCTCCGCGGAGTACTCGCTCTCCGAGAGCGCCAACAGCTCCAGCGCCGCGAGGTAGGCGCCGCAGGCCGGCTCGTAGCCCCGCAGCGACGGCAGCTCGTCGCGCAGCGCGGCGATCTCCGCGCGCGTCGACGCGACGTCGCCCTTGACGCCGTAGGATGCCACCCGTAAGAGCGCGTTCGACGCGTCGTTGAGCGCGCGCGTCGCGGACATGGTCTCCATGGCGACGCCCCGGGCCAAATCCGCCGTCGCGTCCAAACCCTGGCGCCGGTCCAGCAGGCTCAGGCAGAAGTCCACGGGCTCGACGGCGCACTCGACCTCGGCCGCGAAACGCGTGAACGCGTCCGCGTAGCCGCGGCCCCCGACGGGCCCGACGCCGGGGATGAGCACCGTGCCGCCGCTCACGACGCCGTCCACGGCGTCGACGAAGGCGCAGGCGCCCGCGTCGCCGCCCGCGGCGGCCCGGAGGACCGCGAAGCGCGCCCGGAGCCTGCCGGCCTCGCCGTCGCCGAGCCGGAGCGCGACGTGGCGCAGCGCGGCGCCCGCGGCGCCCTCGAGGTTCGCCACCGTCGCCGGGTCGACGAGCTCCTCGGCGTCGAACTGCCGCAGGGAGAAAAACGGCGCGCGCCGGCCCTCGACGCCCCGGTCGCCGTCGACGAGCACGCGCAGCCGCATCCACTCGAGCGTCGACGCCTCCGGCGCCGCGGCCAGGGCCGGGGCGCGCCGCCGCGGCCGCCGAAAGCCGAGGAAGCCGCCGACGCAGGGTAAAAGGAGCAACGGCAGAAGCCGCCGCGCTCGCCACGAGGACGCAGCCATCGGTGGCGCCGTGCAACTTCACCCACCCCCTTACGCTCCTCAACATCGGCGCGGCGGCTGCTCGAGCATGGACTTGCTGGGGTCGAGCTGCCCGCATAGCTAATGTCCTGCTCCTAATGGACTTGCTGGGCGCGCAGTGCTGCCCGCATAGCTGATGGGCTGCTCCTGATGCCACTCCGCGCGTGGCTGGAGCCATATGCGGCTCGCGCTGCTACTAACGGCCTGCGCCGCGGACGGCGAGTGGCGGCGCGTCGGCAACCACATCGCGCCGGCGTTCCAGTGGGCCCAGAGCGACGAGGACGTCGAGCTCCTCTTCAGGTTTGCGCACAAGATCGACGCGCCCGGCGTCTCCGTGAAAGCCGAGGACCTCTCGGTGCGCGTCGACCGCCGCCGGCTCGACGTCGACGCCCGCACCGCCGCGAAGGCGTTCCACGCGTCGCTGGACCTGAGGCACGCCGTCGACGCCGATGCCATAAACCTTGGGCAGCTGTTTCCAGCCGGACCGTTGCGAACGAATCGTGTTCGGACGGTCGTTTCGTGCTTCCGGCGAATCGTGTTCGGACGGTCGTTTCGTGCTTCCGACGCATGGCACAAATCCCGATTTTCGTCGAAAATTGCCGCTTCGACGGTCGGTTCGTGCTACCGACGCATAGACCTGGCGCTCCTGCGAAAATGGGCTCATTTCACGGACCTTTTTTTTTCACAGTTCCCTACGCCAAGTTCCCTACGTCAAGTTCGATTCCCCGCGCTCCGTTTTGGAAAATCCGCTCCTCGAAAACAAAAACGAGGCCGGGAAAAGATGCCATTCCATGTTTCCGACGTATAAAACTAAGCGTTCGAGCGCGTCCGGAGCGACATACCCCGCCGACGAACGCGCGTTCTTCGCGGTCGAAGTCTCGTAAAATACGACGAGCGTTTCTACGGTACCACGTTTACGTACCCCGAAATCGACGAGTGCGCGCCTCCCGACCGTCGCGTTATGCTCCCGAAGCATGTGGCACAAAAACCCGACAAAAAAACCGGAATTTTTTTCGTCGGCCCCGAGACGCCCTCGCCACGCCTCGCACTCCTAGTGCTACGCCCTAGGGATCCGCGCTCCAGGACTACGGGTGGGGAAACCCGTGATGGCGGTCGGGCCGCGCGACCGTCGTTGCCCGTGTGGTGCGGCGCCGCTGCCCAATGACCCTGGACGAAGCAGCGGCTGGCGCGGGATGGGCTGTGTTGAAGTTCAAGTTGAACCTGCAATCTATGTTGAACTTCAGATTGAAGTCCGGAAGCACGTTCTTGCGCCGGACTCGCGCGTCCTCGACGAAGCGAGGGATTCACAACAGTCCGAACACGATGCTTTCGCAACAGTCCGGCTGGAAACAGCTCCCCAAGGTTTTTTGCGGCGCTCGCGACGCGCGCCGGGAAGCGCACGCGCGCGGGCGCGCGGCGGGTCATCGCCGGCCTCCTCGACGCGCCGGACCTCCTCGGCGACGGCGCGCACGGTGCCGCGGCGCGCGCGCGCGTCGCCGGCCGCGCCGACGAGGCCGCGGACGCTCTCCGCCGGGGCCCGCTCCCGCGGGCCTTCTGCGGCGATGCTCCGGACCTGTGACGCGCCCCAACCTAAGGGACCTTACGCCGGCGCGGGCGCGGCGGCGGCGGCGCGGCCTTGGACACGGTGTGGCCGTCCGCGGCGACGGCGACGACGCCCGAGCGGCCCGCCATGGACGACCGGCGGCCCGGCTCGTCGAGGACGCTCTTGATGATGACGATGTTGCGGTGGTAGTGGCGCACGAGGTGGTCGCTCACGGAGCCCGGCTCCGTCTTGGGCCGCGTCGCGACGACGACGAAGTCGACGTCGTTGAAGCAGGGCCGGGGCTCGTTCTGGAGCGCGTCGAGGATCGAGATCGCGCGGCCGTCGACGTTCTCGACGAACTCGAAGTTCGCGCGCGCCTTCCACTTGGACAGCATGCGCATGAGGGTGTCGGGCGCGTTCTTGAGCGCGTCGTGGGCGAGCACGTGGAGGAACGTGAGCGCGTCGTCGTCGCGGAGCAGCGTCCCGAGGATCTCCGCCGCGCGGACGCTGCGCTCCGCGGGCTCGACGAGCATGACGAAGTGGCGGCCCCGGGGCCGCGGCGCGACCTTGGCGACGACCGTGGGGCAGAACAGCGTGCGGAGGGAGAGGTCCGCGACCTGGCCGATGACCGTCGGGTCGCGCGCCGCGGACGTCTTCCGCCCCGAAAACCCCACGAGGACGAGCGTCGGGTCCGGGTGCGTCCGCACGGCGCAGGGCATCTTCGAGCGGTCGTTGACGAAGGTCGTCACGACCTCCTTCGTCGGCACCTTGGACTTGGGGATCGTGATGAAGCGCCACCGCGACCGCGGCAAAAAGCCCGTGAGGTCCGCCTCGTAGCGGTCGCGCATGACCTTGGGCTTGAAGTTGGGCTTCGTGTGCGCCTTGGACGACTCCACGGTGATGACGCTCAGCGTGTCCTCGGGCCCGTTGAGCAGGCTCTTGGCGGCGACGTACGCGACGTGCGCCGCCTCGGACCCGTCCGTGAAGACGACGAGAACCTGCTTCGGCGCGGCGCCGCCGCCCTTGCGCCGCACGAGCTCCTCGACGCCGCGCACGCGGTGCTGGGGCGTGTCGTGCGCCAGCAACCCGCTCCGCGTCCGCGCGAGCAGGTAGCCGCCGGGGTGGTCCGCGTCGTACATGAACGTCGGGTCCGGCCCGCCGGCGACGCTGTGGCAGTGGCTCGTGTCGCGCACGACGCAGCGCGTCCACGTGCCCGCGGACTTGAGCTCGATCTCGAGGCACTCCTCCTCCAGCAGGTGCTCGCCGAACTCGTCCAGGGCCTCCGTGCCCAGGACGTTCTCCGAACGCTTCGCGAGGTACCTCCGCCTCACGGACTCGAACTGCGGCGGCACGGGCGCGAAGTGCGCGCCGGCGTCGCCGCCGAAGAACTCGACGGGCTTCGCGTCCCAGGGCTCGCCGTCCTGCGCCTTCTCGTAGGTCGACGCCGCGTGCCCCATCGGCGCTGGGGGGCAGCCCAACGAACAACATGCACCCGAGCCGACGGTGCACTCGATGCGCTCCGCCGGTAACGTCCGGTACTCGAGACGCCGTCTACGCGCTCGGGGCCCGGCGATTTTACCGAAGCGTTAGTCTCCAGAGCGTGGAGCGGCGACATACGAAAGGGGGCGGGAGCAGCGTGTGGGGGCGGGGCGGCGCGGGCCCGCGGGTCACTCCGGCGGCGCGTGCCGCCTGCCGATGGTGTTGTTCGCCGGGAGCATGGCGATGCCCGAGATGGAGGCCAGGAGCGTCGCCGCCTGGATGCCGAAGATGGCGGCGCGGTGCTTCCACTCCGTCGTGAGGACGAGGGGGATGCCGAAGCCGAAGGCCATGCCGACGGCCTGGAGGAGCTGGAAGGCCGCGTAGGCGTCGACGTTCAGGGGCGGCGTCGCGAAGTAGTCGCCGATGAGCGCGTAGGCCTGCGTGTTGTTGAGCGTGTCGCTGAGGCCGAAGAGCGCGCCGGCGACGAACGCGAGCCACGACACGTCGAACCAGACGGGCCCCAGGAATTTCTGGAGCTCCTTCTGGTCGCCGTCGCCCTTGGGCACGGCCATGAGGAAGTAGCAGATGACCATGGCCGTGATGTAGAAGAAGACGGCCAGCACGAGCATCGCGCGGCGCCCGAGCGTGTCCGAGAACCGCGACAGTATCAAGGCCCCGAAGGTCTCCATGATGCCCCACCCTAGAAACACGAGGAAGACGGCGCCCTCCTGGACCGCCGTCGGCGCGAAGATGATGGGGAAGGCGCCGTTGATGAAGCCGTCGGACGACCCGATGAAGAACATGAACGGCGAGAGCCGCGCGAGCACGCCGGCCTTCTCCGGCGTCCAGCCGGGCCGGAGCCACGCGTGGGGCGCCTCCGGCGCACCGAGCTCCTTGGAAGCCCCGGCGAGCTTCGCCTGCTCCTTGCCCAGGAGCGGCGCGCCGCTCGGCGCCTCGGCGTCGTCGTCGCGCAGCGGCGCGGCCGCGGCCTCGGCTCCGTCGTAGTCCGCCTCCCCGCGCTGGCGCTTCGCCAGGAGCCGGAAGATGAAGACGCCCACGAGCGTGCAGACGGACGCGAAGAGGAAGAAGCCCTGGCTGTCGATGCCCTGGTAGACGACGTAGCCGAACGCGGGCCCCGCGATGCCCGACGCCGAGTAGATGCCCCAGAAGAGGCCCGCGTCCGTGCCGCGCGTCGCCTCGTCGCTCGACGACGTCAGGATCACGCCCTGGCTCACCCAGATCGCCGCCTGGCCGACGCCGACGACCGCGCTGCTCAGGATCACCGTCGGCTCCCAGATGTAGATGAGGGAGATGATGTAGACCGCGTAGCACAGCCCGCCCAGCATCATCGTCACGACGGCCCCGAGGCTCCGGATCACCGCGGGGATGGCGTAGAGCGACGGGCACGTCGTCACGTACATGATCATGAGGGAAGCCATGCCGAGGTCGTACTCGACGTGGGACACGGAGCCGACGTAGTGCTGGAGCACCGTCGACAGGATCGTCTGCGTCGTGTTGAAGGCCATGAAGATGAAGAGGAAGCCCCAGCCCATGATGACGATGCGGCAGGAGCCCTCGTTCTCCGGCGACGTGCCCATGGAGTACCAGAAGGCCCGCGACCCCAGCTGCTGGCACCGCCCGCAGCGCGTCTTCGGCTCGAGGTCGTCGTCCGACGCCATGGGCGGGCGCCGCGGGCCGCGGCGGGCGGCGGCGGGCGACGGCGTCCGGCGCGCGGGCGGCGCCAATTGGGGTGCGGACACACCTCCGTCAGGGGCAGCTCCAAGCAACATGATTTATTCTTCAACAGCCGAAGGTGCAGTTTTGCTTTGGTCGCATCGGGCAGGCATCCACGCTCCGCCGCAAAAAGCATCGACCTCACGCTGCCCATCGACCACGCGCGGCTCGTCGAGGCGCGGTACCACGCTCCGCCGCAAAAAGCATGGCGTTCAAAGCCATCGCGAACTACGCCATCGCCCTCGACAACGACTCCGGGTGCTTCTCGCCCGGCGACGAGGTGACGGGCCGCTTGATCATCGAAACCAACAGGCCCATCAAATGCCGGGGCATCCGCATCCGATTGGAGGGCGCGGGCGTGGGCCACTGGCACACGGGATCGGGCGACGACCGCACGGACTACCACGCCGAGAAGATTTACGTCAGCAAGCGCACGACGCAGCGTCGAGCGACAGGAGTGTTTTTTCGCTTGAATTTCGCCTGAAGATGTGAAGAAATCCGACCCCGTCGCACTTGGTAGGCACGACGGTCTTCGGCAACTTCTACCGGACGCAGCTCCTCGACGAGGCCGGCGAGAACGCGTACTTCGACGCGGCCACCGGCGGCGGCGACATGCCGATGCCGTGCGACGGCGGCGAGACGCTCGCCGTGCGCGTCATGGACTACGACTGGGGCAAGAAGGACGACATGCTCGGCGAGTGCGCCGTGCAAATCGGCGACCTCCTCGCCGGCGGGCAGCCGGTGTCCATGCCGCTCTACCGCAAGGGCAGGGGCGGCGACCTCGGCGAGGTCACGCTGTCCGCCGCGCGCGGCGCCGCGGGTCTGATCGTGCTGCGCTGCCACCAGGCCACGGGTCTGCGCAAGGGGGACTGGTTCGGGAAGAACGACGTCTACGTCCAGGCCTACGTCGTCCATCGAAACGCGGACCCGTCGGCGGACGCGTTGCCGGAGCCGGACAAGAACGTCGAGCTGCCCGCGGGGCGCCTCGAGACCGTCTTCGGCTTCACGATCCCCGCGGTCGACGACCTGCCGCCGTCCGCGGAGGGGCCCCTCACCGGCGCGGACTACGCGTTCGTCGGCGTCCCGCGGCCGCGACGGTTTTCGAGAGATTTCGGGCGGGAACGCGACGAGAAATCGTCACCGTCCTGCTTGCGTCCCGCGGCCGCGACGGTTTTCGAGAGATTTCGGGCGGGACCGCGACGAGAAATCGTCACCGTCGTGCTTGGTAGGCCTACGTGCGCTACTCGCTCTATTCGAACGTCGACATCAAGATGCGCATGGACCCGTCGACGCGGCGGCCCATCACGCTCCTGGCGCGCGCGCGGCTGCCGCCGCCCAACGCGTACACGCCCGTCGTCCGCGGACCGACGGAGCCGCAGATCATCTACCAGTGCGACTGCTGCGCGCCATGCGGTCTGGGCTGCGCGCAGGGCACGGCGCAGTTCGAGGCGTGCGTGTCCTGCGCGGTGCTCTCCGTCGGCGACGTCGTCTACGTCGCGGCCCTGGCGACGAACTCCACGGAGCACGAGGCGCGGTTCCACGTGGACCTCGTCCAGCGGATCCTCATCCAGCGCAAGCGGGGCAATTCGCGCCGCTGCGAGCGCCGGTGTCCTGTGGCCGTGGCGATGTTCGAGAGATTTCGGGTGGGAAAACGACGAGAAATCGTCACGGTCACGCTTGGTAGGCGAGCGCCCGCCCATCGAGCTCGGCGGCGTGGCGCTGCCGGGCAACTCGACGATCAACTTCGGGACGCCCGAAGCGCCCATGGCGCTCAAAATCCCGTCCGTCCCGCCGCCGTTCTCCGGCGCCTCGGACTGGGATCCCGTCACCTGGTTTTACACGCTCCGGCTCACCATCGACATGCCGGGTATGCTCACGGACGTGGTCTGGGAGTTCCCAATTGGTTTGACGGCGCTTCCCACGGCGACGGTGCTCGCGCAGCCGTCGTACGCGCCGCTCGGCGCCGTCGTCGTCGCCGGAGGGGTGTGCGGCGAGGCCCCGCCGGCGCCGCCGCCGGGGGGCGTCTTCGCGGGCCCGTATCCCACGGCGAACGTCGTCTCCGTCCTCGCGCCCGCGCCCATCACGAACCGCGAGGAGGACGAGCACAACTTCAACGCGGGCGCGCAGGGCCCGCCGCCGCCGTTCCAGCCCGTCTACGCCGGCGCGGTCGCGCCGACGCCGTGCGCGTTCGTGCTGCCCGCGCACGGCTCGGCCGCCGCGGCCGGGGACCCGCTGCTCGCGCCCGCGGCGCTCGAGATGGGGGACCGGAAAACGGCGGCCTAGGTCCTTCGAGTTGGGCGACCTAGGTCCTTCGAAGTTGGGCCAGACGCGGCCTAGCTCCGAGTGGGCGAGGTCCGTAGGTCGCTCGCTCGTCTGCGGTTTTAGTCGGGGGCGGGTCGGGGCTTGGTCGCCTACTCCTCGTCGTCGTCGCCGCCCGTCTCGCCGAGGTTGAACTTGGTGAAGCGCGTGACCTGGATGTTCTCGCCGAGGACGGCGACGTAGGACGCGACGAAGTCCGCGACGGTCATCTGCGGGTCCTTGATGTAGGCCTGCTCGAGGAGGATCTTCTCCTTGAACATCTTGTTGACGCGGCCCTCGACCATCTTGACCTTGATCTCCTCGGGCTTGCCCTCGAGGTCCTCGTTCTTCATCTCGATGGCGCGCTCGGCGTCGCGCGCGGACTCGGGGATGTCCTCGGGCTTGACGTACTCGACGGCCGGGCACGCGGCGATCTGCATGGCGAGCATCTTGGCGAGCTCGTGGAACTTCTCGCCCTTGGACACGAAGTCCGTCTCGCAGTTGACCTCGACCATGACGCCGAGCTTGCCGCCCGTGTGCACGTACGTCTCGACGAGGCCCTCCTTCGTCGCGCGCTCGCCCTTCTTCGCGGCGGACGCGAGGCCCTTGACGCGGAGCCACTCCGACGCCGCCTCGAAGTCGCCGTCGGCCTCGACGAGCGCCTTCTTGCAGTCCATCATGCCCGCGCCGGAGTCCTTGCGCAGCTTCTGCACCTCCTTGGCGGAGATCGTCGCCGCGTTCAGCGCCGACGGCGCGCGGACCGACGCCGGGCCGACGAAGCCGGACGCCGGCGACAGCGCCAGGGCGGCGACGATCAATCTGCTGAGGATGGCCATGGTGTAGCTTGAGAGAGCTGTCGGTGGCGACGGCGTGCGAGGCTGACGAAGTGCGAGGGCAAGCTCAAGCGATCAGCTGGCCAAGCCGACGTTGCCGACACGTTGACGCCAGAGCCGCGGCGCCTGGGCGTGTGGCGTCGCTTATGCGCGGGGTTCAAGGCCCGTCGCGCGCGCGGTGACGCCGAACTAGCGTGCGACGCACATAAAGAAACGCACCCGCGACGAAGATGGAGCAGGAGCTCCCGCAGACGACCCTCGACGACGAGTCGCAGACCATCCTCGAGCCCGAGGACGACGAGGGCGACGACGCCCCCGACGGCGCCTGCGAGGACATGACGTCGCAGCCCTTGACCTTCCGGTTCGTGCCGAACCGCTTCCGGCGGCACCACATCGCCGTGCAGCAGGACCCGAGCAGCCTGAGCCGCTGCGTCGCGTCGATCCAGGCGAAGCCGTTCGGGCAGGCGCGCGCGATCACGGCGTACAAGCGCCAGGGCCCCTGGCTCTGGGTCTGGTGGGACGGGCGCTTCGGCTGGGTGGACCTGAGCGACCTGGGGCGGTGCGGCTGGCGCGCGACGCAGCTCCACGGGCCGCCGGACCCGCGCGAGGCGTGGCCCGGCGACAACTACCTCGGCCCGCGCGGCGCGTTCGCGCTCGGCCCCGACGTCGGCGGCTTCGCGGCGACGAACTGCATGACGACGCTGCCGACGCTCGTCGTCTTCTTCGCGACCATGTCCGACGCGGAGAGCCTCTGCGGCGGCGACGACCGGCTGTTCCTCTTCCTGCGGACGACGCTCGCGGCGATCTGGCTCGCGTGCGTGGGCCTGCTCTGGCGCGCGGCGCTGACGGAGCCGGGCGTCCTCCCCCGCAACCCGCCGGACGCGAAGCCGTCGCTGCCGCCGGGCTGCGAGGACGGGCCCGACCTGAAGATCTGCCACACGTGCAATTTGGTGCGGCCCGCGCGGTCGAAGCACTGCGGCTCCTGCAACAACTGCGTCGAGCTCTTCGACCACCACTGCCCCTGGCTCGGGACCTGCGTCGCGAAGCGCAACTACGCCTACTTCTCCCTCTTCCTCAAGGCCGAGGTGCTCCTGATAGCCTTCGTCGCCGGCGTCACCGCGCTCCGCTTCGCCGGCGCCTACGGCCGCGCGGCGCGCGCGCCGGGCGGCGACGGCGCGGCGCCCCGCGACGTCCTCGGCGCGCTCGTCCAGGACGCGACCTGGCCCCTGGGGGCCGCGGCCGTCGCGCTCGGCCTCGCGTTCCCGGTCGTGAGCCTCCTCGCGTTCCACCTCCGCCTCGCGGCCATCGCGCAGACGACGAACGAGTCCGTCCGCGGCGTCTACCGCACGGCGCTCAACGTCAACGACCTCGGCTGCCGGCGCAACTGCGCGTCCGCCGCGCGGAGCGTCTACTGCGACAAGACGCCGCCGTCGAGGCTCGCCGCGCTCTTCCCCCGCGACGCCCGGGGCGCGCGCGACGCGGCCGGCGGCGGCTACGGCGCCGTCTGCCCCGTCGCCACGACGCCCTGACCCGTAACAGGCGCGCATCTAGCGGGTTTTGGCAGTGACGAGATCGAGCGAGAGTTGACTTTTATACAAAAGTGAACTTTTGAATAATTTCGACCGGCTTTTGATTAATTTCGACCGGCTTTTGATTAGTTTCGCCGGCGCTCGTCGGTCCGGCCCGGTGCTGGAAATGCCCGACCTTTTTTTGGGATACTTTTCTTCAAGTTGAAGGCAAGTTACCTTCTACGGAGCCGGTAGCCAGGGACGTATACCCTGCGGCGTTTGGCTCGGGCTTTGATTTAGCTACGAGCTTTTGATTTCTCAGGCCGTCCAAAAGTGAACTTCACAGCTCGATCTCGTCACTGACTAGGCCCGGCCCGATGATAGTACTAGGCGCCGTTACTCCTCGCGACGCGGAGCGGCCGGAGCTCGCACGTCTCGAGGTGCGGCAGGGACCGGTGGGTCCGCGGGTCCACGTCGGCGAAGGCCGTCTGGAGGATCTGGAGCGCGTCGCCGTGGGAGACGAGGAGCACGAGCCGGCCCTCGCCCGCGGCGTCCGCTTCTCGCACCGCGGCCGTCGTCCGCGCGAGGACTCGCTCCACGGACTCGACGCGGGACCACTCGTGGCCCGCGTCGGCGGCGTCGCGCGCCCAGACGTCCTCGTAGGTGTCGTTGGGCCCGCCGTCGAGGTCGCCGAAGTCGCGCTCGCGGAGCGCCGGCGTCGGCGCGACGTCGACGCCGAGGCGCTCCGCGACGACGGCCGCCGTGTCGAGCGTGCGCGAGAAGTCGGACGCGAGGACCACGACCTCGCGCGCGCCGGCGAGCGCGGCCAGCGGCTCCGCGACGGCCGCGGCCTGCGCGCGGCCCTTGGCGTGCAGGCCGTAGCGGGGCAGGCGGCCGCTCTCGATGCGCGACACGATGATGCCGGCCTCGTTGGCCTCGCTCCAGCCGTGGCGCAGCGCGACGAACTCGTTCTTCAAGGCCCGGCGGCCCGCGAGGAGGAGCTGGCGCATCGCGCCGGTGCACGGCGCGGCGGCGGCGCGCGAGAGCGTCGTGCGAGTGCCGCGGCGCCTCAGCTGCCAAAGCTCTCCCACAGCACGATCTACCTCAACAATCGACAAATTCACCGACTTGCACCTTCGTCCAGGCTGCCCGAAATCCACGTTATGCCGAAGCCCGACGACTCGAGGCGTAGCATGCAGCCGATGAGATGACGCCGTGGAAGCTCGCCGTCGCGGCCGTGCTGCTCACGGCGCACGCCGCCGTGCTCTTCCACGACGACTTCAACCACTCCATCCAAACATCAAAAAAGTGGGTCTTCGACGCCGACGACTTCCTCTGGGACGCGGCGAGCGCGGCGCCGAGGAAGCACGTCGCGACGCACTCGACCAGCGCCCTCTTCGCCACGGGCTCGACGGTCACCGCAGCCTACGCGGCGCGGAACTGGACGCTCGACGCGCTCGGCGGGAGCTTCGTCGCGGCCCTGACGTACGCGCCCGGCGCGCTGAGCCAGATGGACGAGGACGTCGCCCTCGTGCTCTGCAACCTGGACCCGGCGTCCCTCAGTGACGAGCGGTGGCTCGCGCGGGAGCGGAGCGGCGGCTTCGTCTTCGGCGGGTTTGGACGTCGGCGGCGGCGCCTGCGCCAAGCGGCGGTTTTTGGACGTGGAGGTCGTCGTCGCCGGCGGCAAAGTAATCTTCCGCGACGGCGGCAACGACGAGCGCCAGCCCGCGGCGGGCTTCGACGACTACTGCGCGGACGTGTCGCTCCCCTTCGACTTTGCGGAGAACTGGTACGCCTTCGCCGCCGTCGACGACGCGTCGGGCTACCTCACGGCGCTCGCGGATTTCGCGGTCCACGACGGGCCCCCGGACGGCGGCCTCCGGCGCGAGGGCGGCGCCGCGGACCACCGCCTCGCGCCCGCGGCGTGCGAGAAGCGGCTCCACGCGTGGATCTGGTTCGGCACGGGCACCTGCGCGCCGAACCACATCGACGGCGCGAACCTGTTCCTCGGCGCGATCGGCCCGCTCGACTCGACGGGCCCGACGTGCGTGCCCGTCTGGGGCGAGATCGTCCACGCGACCCTGATCTGTGACGAGGCCCAGGTCGCGCGCGCGTCCGTCCACATCGGGAGCTCCTGCGAGGCCGACGAGTCCGTGGCCCTCTTCGACTCGGCGCGCGACGGCGACGCGGACGGCGGCGTCACGTCCAGGGCAGCAAAAGAGAGCGAAATTCCCAACTTCCAAGGCTCCGATCTCGACCGTTTTCCACTTGTTTTGGCTGATTTTTAGACGAGCGATCATCTCTCGGAACGGTCTCGAAGCGTGGATGCTTTTTCCGGAACGCGCGCGCGCGGAACACTCACGTTGAAGCGACGTTGAATCACTCTTTTGCTGCCCAGGTCACGTCCGGCGCGTGCTACGAGGTCGCCCTGCCGGAATGGTTCGGCCTGCCGCCGTCGGCCTTCTGCGCCTCCGACGGCGCCTGCGGCTCCGTCATCGTCACGGGCGACTGCCGCGACACGCACCCGACCGCGAGCCCGTCCGCGGCGCCGACGCGCTACCCGCCGAGCCCGTCGCCGACGCCGGCGCCGACGCCCGAGCCGTCGCCGGCGCCCGCCCCCGACCCGACGCCGCGGCCCCAGATCGCCGCGCCGTCGGCGCGGCCGTCGGAGGCGCCGACGGAGACGCCGACGGCGAGGCCCGACGCCGCGGACGTCGCCGCGGCGGCGGCGTCGTCCGGCGGCGGCGGCGACGGCGCGCTCGCGACGGCCGGCGGCCCGCTCGTCGTCGTCGTCGCGGTCGTCGTCGCCTGCGCCGTCGGCGCGTCCTGCCTGCTCGTCGGCGCCTACAACGCGCGGCGCGTCAAGTGGGCGGCGACGCGCGCGGCGCGCTGCGCGCCCGCGGCGTCCGTCGGCCGCGTCGACATCGAGTACGAGCACTCGCTCACGGAGAACTGCCTCGGCGACGCGGGCCCCTGTAACGACATGCTTTAGTGCGACACGCGGAGGTCCTCGAAGAAGGACGTCCGGCGGTCGCCGTCGAGCTTCGCGACGAGCGCGGGCAGGTCGCCGACGGCCTGCCACGTGTCGCCGCAGTAGACCTTCGTGTCCCGGTCGACGCCGCCGCTCCGCCAGCGCGCCAGGAGCTCGCCGTAGCCGATGGAGTCGAGGTGCGCGGCCGTCGCCTCGTTGTCGAGGCAGAAGAACTCCATCATCTCGAAGTCGTCGTCGTCGTCGACGAGCCGCTTCGACGGCGTCGGCGGCTCCGACGCCGCGGACTGGGACGGCCGCACCGCCGGCGGCCGCCGGAAGACGAGCGCCAGGGGCCGCGCCGTGTCGCGGAGCGTCGCGAGGAGCGCGTTGAAGTCGTCGACCCTTAAGTCCTCGGGGAGCCGCTCCGCGTCCCGGAGCGGCGCGGCCGGGTCGTAGTGCACGGCGAGGAGCTCGTCGTCGGGCAGCAGCCGCGCGCGGGCGACGCCGCCGCCGCGGTCCGCGAAGGTCCGCGCGACGACGACGACCGTGCGGCCCACCGTCGCGAGCGTGTCGTCGCCGGCGTCCGCGTGCGGCGACCGCTCGCGCGACAGGACGAGGCTCAGGCCCAGCTCGCGCGTCGCGAACTCGCAGACGATGACGGGCTCGTCGTCCCGCGGCGCCGTCGTCCGGCCGGGCGTCGCGGCCTCCTCGAGGACCGCCGGGGCCTCGCGCGCGGCCGCCGCGGGCAGCGTCGCCGACGGCGCGCGGCGCCGCGCCTGGGCCTTGAGGGACCGCACGCTGAAGCGCAGGCTCGCCTGCCACTCGGCGAACTCGTCCTCGTTGAAGCAGCGCACGGCGAAGGGCAGCGGCCGCGGCCGGCCCTTGTCGTCGTAGACGCCCCGGAGCTCCAGGTACCTGCGGGGGCGACCAGGTCATCGTCAAGGCGACGCCCGCGAAGATCTGGTCCGCGTGCTTCGCCACATTCGAATGGGAGAAGTGGGGCCCCGACCTCGAAAAGGTCGAGGATGCGCCGGAAGGTGGCCTCGCGGGCGACGCGACCATCACGTTCGTGATGAAGGACGCCGCCGCGCGCAGCGGGTCCTCGCCCTCGTCCTTGGGCGCGTGGCGGCCCCGCAGCTCGGGCGTCGCCGCGACGACCTCCGACGTCACGGAGAGCCGCACCTGGCCCGCCTCCCGGTTCAGGTGCGCGTCCTCGAAGTAGCGCAGGCGCCCGCCGCTGGGGTCGAGCACGAACCACCGCTTCTGCCAGTTGCGGCGGCCGCCGCGGGACCCGCCCTTCTTGAGCATGGCCCCGACGACGCGCACCTTGTTCCCGTGCTCGTCGGGGTTCAGGGCGTACTCGGGCACGCCGGAGCCGACGGGCATCGTGGACTGTTGTCGGTGGGTCTGGTGGGGCAGCTTCGACCGGCAGAGTTTGGGATACGCTGCACATCAACGCTTCCGATTCTCGTTGAAGCCTGCTCCGGGGGTTAAACCGAACCCGAAGGTGGCGACGCGTGTCTCATGACCCGTGCGCCGAAGCGGAGGTGCGCACCAGGTCCGGAGGGGCGCGGGCGGGCGGAGGCCGTGGGCGGGCGGAGGCCGTGGGCGGGTGCGCCCGAGGGGGGGCAGGGGCGCCTGCGGCACGGCTTAGACACATGAGATAGAGCGTGGCCGTCGGCGACACCGTCAGCGACGCCGTCCGGGTCTGCTCGGGCGTCGGCGCGGCCGTCGGCGCGGCCGTCGTGCCTCTGCCGGGGCAGCGACCACATCAGTTGCGAGCCCCGGCGGCGCGATCGGCGCGCTCAACTCTAGAATTCTACTTGAGGCCCGACGTCGGCTCATTCAACTCGGTTTCTCACCGCGCGCGCACGCCCCCGGGCCCCGGGGTAGTGCGCTTTCACGTTGACTACCCTTCAGCACCCACGGGCAACGCCCTAAACGTTACGCGACGCGATTTGAGCCCCGGGGGGCCGAGAATCGCCACACAGCGAAACGAGCGACAGCAGAACAGCACAGCAACAAGATGCGCGAGAGTAATGACGCTCTCGACTCCCTCTTCGGGCCCTACGACTTCCTGGTGCGCGCCGGCGCCCGCAAGAACCGCCCCGGGGGCTTTTTGGCGTCCGCGGACTCGATGCGGGCGTTTTTCGAGCGTCGCCGCACCGGGCCGCGGACGCGCGCGCCCCGGGGCGCCCCGGGGCCCCGCCCCGACGCGCGCGGCCCGCCCCGACGCGCGGGCGACCCGCCCCGACCGGGGGCGCGCGCGGGGGGCCCGCGCGCGCGTCCGCGCCCGTCGAGAACCGAACCGCGCGCGTTCCGGGACGGCGCCGTTCGGGGGCTGACGCGCGCGCCCCCTCGCAGGAGTCGCAACTGGGCGCCCCGCCGCCCCTGGAGCCCCCGCGCGACCAGCGCATGAGCCAGTCGCCCGAGGATCGCTCCGGCCAGGGCTCGTCGCGCGGCGGCGGCCGCGCCATGGGCTCCCTGGACGTCCTCGACACGTTCCCCGACGCGCCCCGCTCGGGCACGTTCATCCCCGTCGGCGCGGGCAAGCCCGACGTCTCGTCCGAGGGCTCGGGCTCCGGCGTGCCGGCGCCCAAGCGCGGCCGCAACGGCCCCGCGGCGGCGGCCGAGTCGTCCTCGGAGCTCCAGGACAAGGCGGACCGCTGCCGCGCCCGCAACCGCGAGCACGCGCGCCAGACGCGGCGCCGCAAGAAGGAGTTCGTCGAGAACCTTCAGGTGTCCGTCCAGACGCTGACGCGCGAGAACGAGATGATGGCCGCGCGGCTCCGCGACATGGACGAGCGCAACCACGAGCGGGCCCAGCGCGTCGACACGGTCGCGCGCATCCTCACGCTGCGCGTGTCGGAGACGGACCAGGGCGCCGACGACCCGGCGTTCTGGGGCGAGCTCGTCGAGCCCGACTTCGAGCTCCGCCTGCCGCACACGCCGTACCGGTCCTTCGCGCCCTACGAGGCCACGGCCTCGGGGCGCACGGTGTCGGGCATCGAGGCGGCCATCGCCGACGTGCGGAGCCTCCGCGTCTGCCTCGCGTCCGTCATGCGCCGGTCCGCGCCCGAGGGCGGCGCGGCCGACGACGCGGACGCCGAGGCCAAGGGCGTCGAGCCGCGGTCGACGCGGTCCTCGAGCGGGCGCAAGCCGTCGTCGGGCGTCGGCGAGGCCCTCGAGGGCGACGCGCCGGCGGCGCCCGGGGCCAAGGACGGCGAGCCCGGCGGCCGCGCCGAGTGCGCGCTCGAGCGGTCGTCCGCGTCCTGGGCCGCGGACGGCGCGCTCATGGCGACGTGGACGCTGCGCGTCTCCGACTCGCGGCGCCGCGTCGTGCTCCAGCAGCGCGGCAGCCTCAAGGCCGCGTTCCGGCCCGCGCCCGTCGGCGAGGTCGACCGCGTCGTCTGCCTCGAGTTCATGTTCGACACGGTGGGCCTCTGGCAGCAGCTCACGCGCGCCGCCCGGTCCCCGACGGCCGAGCCCTACGTGGCCATCCCCAACACGCTCGACGACGCCGTCCGCGACTCCGAGGACGCGCGCGTCGTGACGACGGCGAAGCGGCCCTTCGTCATCGAGCACGTCAACGACGCGTGGACCAAGCTCTGCGGCTTCACGGCCGAGGAGGCCGTCGGCAAGACGCTGGCCATCCTCCAGGGCCCGGACACGGAGAAGGGCGAGGTCGCGGACCTCGTCCGCGGCTGCGAGGACGGCCACGCGACGTCCGCGCTCCTCACCAACTACACCAAGGAGGGCGACAAGTTCCAGAACTTCCTCCGCGTCTTCCCCCTCACGGAGGACGACGGGACCAAGGTGTCCCACATGCTCGGCGTCCTCCAGAACGTCAACGCGTGAAGCGGGGTCGCGTCACCGGGGGGGCCGGCGCCGAACGGCCCCGCCCGGCGCGCGACCGAAGCATGACCGGGAGCACCGCGACCCGCGCCGCGTGTCTACGCGCCCCGCTCCTCGCCCCGGACCGCGCCGGACGAACCACGACCACGCCCCCCCCAACCACGCCCCCGAAACACACCCCGAATTCGAGCCGCGCCCGCAAACAAGCGCGCTCCTCCCCCGCCGCGGCCACCGCGGGACGCACACGCGGCCCCCGAACGCCGCCCGAACCCCGACCCCGAAGCAACGAGACCGGCACCCCGACACGCCGGGATCGAACTGTAAACCTGTCTTTCGAACAACGCGAGGTCCGGCTACGCCTCCGAGAGCTCCTTCATGGCCGCGAGGCCCTTCTCCGTGCCGCCGACGATCGCGTCGGGGCCTAACCAGCCGGCCACGGAGCCGAGGCAGCCGGCCATCTCGAAGGTGTAGTCGATCGTCGTCGTCGCCTCGTCCTTGGCCGTGAGGACGACCGTGCCGGCGAAGCGCATCATGCCGCCCATCGTCGAGCCGGAGAACGTCAGGCTCTCGTTCTCCTTGACGCCCGACACCGACGTGGGCAGACGTTTCACCGGCCCGTCCTTCATCACGAACGTGATGGTCGCGTCGCCCGCGAGGCCACCTTCCGGCGCATCCTCGACCTTTTCGAGGTCGGGGTCCCACTTCTCCCATTCGAAGGTGGCGAAGCACGCGGACCAGATCTTCGCGGGCGTCGCCTTGACGTCCGCGCTGCGCTCGACGATCATCGTCGGCTGCGCGGCGGCCGAGGCACTGGTGCTTTGTGGCCGACAGGAAGACAGAGGTCTTGTCGAGGCAGCCGATCCTCGGCCGTGAGTTTCGGGTGCAACAACGCCATGTTTCCCCGATCTTCTGGCCCGCCGCTCCATATGATGGCTGGTTCCTCCATGGCCAGGGTCGTCGCCGCGCTGGCCCTCGCGACACAAACCCAGGCCAAGGGCTCGGGCTTCGGCAAGTCGACCTACGCCATGTCGGACCCGCTGGGCTGGGGCACGTGGATGGCGACCTACCTGCCGACGCAGCCCCTCGACGGCTTCCCCGTCAACTCGACGGACCAGTGCGTCGAGTGGGCCAAGCTCTGCATCGACGACGGCCACCTCGAGAACTGCGAGAGCGTGAGCTCGTCGACGTTCCAGATGCACGCCGTCGGCGCCTACGACCGCGACTCGGGCGACTTGTCGATGGCGGACGTCGAGACCAAGGTCTACGGCTCGGCCCTCGGCGACTTCTCGAAGTTCGACGTCTACATGGAGAACAACGTGGGCCTCCTGACGCAGGACCTCGACGCCTACGTCGCCGCCTTCGACGCGGCGGCGGTGCCCTACTACGCGACGTCGTTCACGGAACCGAGCTCGTCGACGACCTACTACAGCGTCCTCGTCCGCGCGCACACGGCGCCCGTGGTCCTCGAGATCATGGGCAGCGCCTCGTCCCTGCTCGCCGCGCGCGGCGACCTCCCGGCCCACGGCGCGCCGCGCGGGCCCCGAGCCGGCCTCGCGGCGTTCGAGGCCCGCCTGTCCGCGGCCCCGCGGACGGTCGGCGCCAACGGCATGCCCGTCGTGACCTTCACGCACAAGTCCTTCGCGTCGCCCGACGTCGCCCGCGACAAGGCCTACTGGACGACGGCGATGCAGGGCCGCGAGGTCGCGTCGACGGACGACGCCTTCGCGGGCGCCTTCCTCGCCAAGGACAACGCGGAGATGCTCTTCGTCTCCGGCAACGCGACCCAGGGCGACTACACGCTCCTCGAGTGGGAGGCCTACCAGAACGCGCTCCACGCCAGGTGCATCGTCTCGTCCACGCAGGGCTTCGACCGCCTCGCGGACAGCCACGTCGGCCACTCCTTCCCGGGCACGGACATCACGTCCTACACGGAGACCGTCAAGAACTGGACGGCGACGCACCCGAAGTACCCCCTCGCCTACCGCTACTTCGCCCACGGCCTCTTCTACGCGTACATGCCCAACGGCTGGGGCATGCAGCTCTCGGGCAAGCTCCCGGACAACCCCAAGGGCGGCGGCTACGACTTCTGCAAGGTCGGCGTCGTCCCGGACTGCACGGCCTGAGGAGCTCGGCGCGTAACGAGTCGCGGCCGGACGACGTCGAGGGCGACGGGCGCGAGCTTCCGACTCGGCTCCGAGCGGAGCGCGCGAAGTGCCTCGCCGCCGCGACCAGCAGCGTCGACATCTGCGCGCCCTTCGAGGGCTTCGAGCTGTCGCCTCATCAACAACACACCCACGAGCCGCGACCATGTCGGACAGCGACAGCGACTTCGACGACGCGCCGGCCGCGGCGGAGGCGGCGGCGGCGGAGAAGACGGCGCGCGAGGAGCACCTGAGCAACGAGCCCAACGAGTTCGACGACTGCTGCGACAAGGGCATGGCGCACGTCAAGGCCGGCGAGTGGGTCGACGCCGCCGTCGCGTTCGAGAAGGCGCTGGCCATCGACAAGAAGGAGGAGGGCGACAAGGAGGTGAGCGAGGAGCGCGCGGACTGCGCCTTCAACCTCGCGTGCTGCCACGCGCAGACGGGCCACCTCGACAAGGCGGAGCAGTGGCTCCGGCGCGCGGTGTCCTGGGGCGTCCGCGGCGTCGACCTCATGAACGACGACGACCTCGCGCCGCTGCGCGACGGGAACTTCGCGCTCTTCGTGAACCTCTCCGAGGCCGCGCAGCCCCGGCAGGCGCGCGCGCCGGCCGTGCTCCAGCGGAGCCGCCGCGACCGCCGCGGCGGACAGATGGCGGCGCTCATCAAGCAGGAGAAGGAGCGCCAGGCGTCGCGGACCGACGACGACGACGTCGACGAGTTTTGGAAGGACGAGGACGACGACGGCGAGTTCAGCGACGACGGCAGCGACCACGAGCACCGCGACTGGTTCGACAGCGACTTCGATGAGTCCGAGGAGGAGGACAGCGGCGACGAGTACGACGAGCACGGCGAGAAGGTCAAGAAGAAGAAGGCCAGGGGCGCCGGCAAGCGCCGCCGCGACGACGACGACGCGTCCAAGTACTCGTCGAAGCCCGAGGCCGCCGCGCCGAAGCGGAGCCGCCGCGCGGCCGCGGAGGCCGGCGCGGCGCGCACGGCCGCGGAGGTCGCGGCGCTCGGCTCCGGCGACGAGGCCGACGACGACGACTTCGCCGACGCCGAGGCGGACCGCGCCATCGCCGCCGCGGGCGGCGCCGAGGCCTTCGCCGGCGACCGCGCCGCGCCGACGGCGCGCGACGCGATCCGCGCCGCGCGCCGCGCGCGCGAGGTCGACGCCGAGGCCGCGGCGCTCGGCCTCGGCGACGCGTCGAGCGACGACGACGCGCCCGCGGACGCGGCGCCCGCGCCGGAGAAGAAGAAGAAGAAGAAGAAGGACAAGAAGCCGAAGAAGAAGGGCGACAAGGCGAGCTCGGTCCTCGCGGGCATCTTCGGCGCCAAGGCCGCGGCGTCCATCTGCAAGAAGGCCGACAAGGCCGTCCAGAGGCGCGCCGCCGAGGGCCCCGGCGAGAGCAAGTTCGGCGGCAAGATCGTCCGCAAGCGCACGGTCGTCGAGGAGAAGCGCTTCGGCGGCGAGACGATCCAGATCGCGCGGACCGTCCGCGACGCCGCGGGCTCCGCGCGCGCGCCGGCGCGCGCGGCGGGCCGCGTCGACGACGTCCTCGAGGCCATCAAGGGGCCCAAGGCCGTCACGACCGTCGCCAAGTCGTCGGCGGACTGGGACGTCTTCAAGGAGAAGGAGGGCCTCGAGGACTCCCTCAAGGACGCGGGCCAGAAGGGCTACCTCGCCAAGCAGGAGTTCCTCGACCGCGCGGACCACCGCGCCTTCGAGCGCGAGCGCGACCAGCGCAACGCCGAGCGCGCGAAGCAGGACCAGTAGGCCGGGACTCCGGCGCCCCTAAGCCGCCTACGCCCCACGCGCCTTATGCCACGACGCGAGCGACGCCGCCTCCTCGGCCCGCGCGGCCTGGAACGCGGGCCGGCCGACGAGGCGGTCGAGGTAGGCCGCGGTCTGGGGCGCGTAGGCGCCCGCGAGACCGATCTCGCGGCCGAGGAAGAGCGCGTAGCCGACGTTCGCGTCCGCGACCGTGAACCGGCCCGCGCAGAGGAAGTCGCGGCGGTCCTCGAGCGCCGCGTCCAGCAGGCGCAGGCGCGCGAGGAACCACTTGGCGTAGTCGTCCGCCGCGCCGCCGAGGTTCTTGTGCGGCTCCTACGTCGCGGTCGTGATCGTCTCGAAAACGCGCGGGGTGGACGCCGCCGGCGCGCGAAGTCGCGGTACCGCAGCACGAGCGTCTGCGGGAAGGTGAGCGTCGCGTCCGCATGGTAATTCCAGTTGAGGAAGCTCGCGTAGTCCGGCTCGGCCGGCCGCACGAGCAGCGGGCCGTCCGGCGCGACGGCCTCCGCGGCGTAGACGGCGCCCGCGCAGGACTCCGTGAGCTTCGCGTCGCCGTGGACCAGGAGCGGTATGGTCCCCAGTGGATTCAGCTCGAGGAACGGCCGGTGGTGCGCCCGGGGCGGGAAGGGCATGGTCACCAAGTCGTACTCTGACATCCCGAGCTCCTTGAAGGCCCAGAGCACGCGCAGCGACCGCGCGCCGACGCAGTGGTAGAGCGTCATCGGTGCCGTACTGTGCAGCCGCCGCGTCGCGACGCAGCGCCGCGCGAGGGCCGAGCAGCCCACCATCTCCGACGCGACGCAGCGCCGCGCGAGGGCCGAGCAGCCCACCATGCTTCGGAAGCGGTAACCCGACTGCAACGACAGGTTCACTATGTACGACGGAGGGGACAACAGGGGGTCGGCGCTCAGCAGAGGAGCGTGTGGACCTCGACGCGGCGGTTGATGTGGCCCATGCTCTCGTCGATGACGTCGCCGGTCAATCGTCGCGTCCCGGCGAAGCCCTCGGCGTAGATGCGGTCGCTCTCGACGCCGCAGGCGAGGACGAACGCGCGGACGGCGTTCGCGCGCGCCGTCGACAGGCCCAACGCGCCGCCCGGGCACTTCTTGCACATCTCGCCCGCGTTGGCGCAGGGCTTGGAGCCGTCGCAGTCGAGGCCGCACTTGGAGTTGACGTGGCCCTCGAAGCGGACGCACATGCCCGGGTGCGCCTGCAGCACCCGTAGGATCTGCGTGAGCAGGGGCTGCGACTTCGGGAGCGGGATGGCGCGGTTGCCGACGAAGGAGATCATCTGGGAGAACCACATGCGCCGCGCGCCCGGGTCGACCATGACGCCCGCGCCCCGCAGCGCGCACGCGCGGCAGATGACGAAGCCGGCCTTCGCGTAGAGCCTTCGGTCGCCCGTCGCCTCGCCGCCGCACTTGCGGCACGCCAGGCCCGCCGCGTCCCGCCGCGCCACGAAGGCCAGCTCCTGGGGGCACTCCTCGTACTGGAGCAACGGCGGCGACTCGCCGAGTTCAAAGACCGCGGTGGCGACGCACGACTCCGCCGCGCACGTCTCGTAGAGGAGATTGCCGAGGTCGTCGGAGTGGCGGCCGCCCGCGAGCGCGTCCTCGCGCAACGCGTCGGCGTCGGCCTGGGCCATGGGCGGCGCCCCGGGGATGAGCTTCGTGAGCACCGCGTACTTCCCCGGCTCCGTCACGCGGAGCGGCCCCTCGTACCGTCGCCACGTCGCGACGGCCGCGGCCTCCGCGGGGTCGTCGACGCGCGACACGTCGACCAACGCGTAGACCAAGCGGTCGGCCGCGCGGCCCGCCGCGGGCCGCCGCGTCGGGCTCGCCGGCAGGCCGCCGTCGCTCAGCGCGGGCGACTGGAGCATGATGACGAGCTCGTTCGGATTTGCCGCGACGTTCTCGAACGTCGGCCGCGGCGCGCGCCGGGCCCGGAGATCCTCGTCCGCGGCGCAGCGCCGCCGGTGGCGCAGCGTGTCGCGCGTGCGCCGCGCCGACGGCGCGTCGACCTCCGTGAGGAGCCGCGCCTCGGACGCGCCCGCGGACACGGCCGACGCGAAGAGCTGCGAGAAGAAGCGGATCTTGCCCCGGACGACCTCGCGGTCCTCGAGCTCCATGGTCGCCATGTCCCGCACGACGCCGTCGCGCACGGCGTCGAGGGCCCGCCGCGCGTGGGCCTCGTGCTCGCGCTGGATCGCCTCCCAGCGGCCCGCGACGGCGCCGCCCGCCGTCGCCGGCGCCGCCGGCGCCGCCGCGGCGGCGACGCGCGAGACCTCGACGACGCGCCGCGGCGGCGGCGGCGGCTTGAACTTGGGCGGCGGCGCGGGGATGCGCGGCAGCGCCGCGGGCGCGTCCGCCGACGGCGACGCGGGCGGCGGCGACCCGCGGCTCGACCCGCTCGACGACCGGCTCGACGCGGACGACGCGGGGCTCTCGCGCCCGCTCGCCGACGCCGGGCTCGACGCCGGCGACGCCGGCGGCGACGGGACCTCGAAGGCGACGCGCAGGGGGCGCTGCATGCGGGGCACGCGGCCGATGACCTGCGGCGCGACCATCGAGATCCAGAAGCGAAACGCGCGCGCGGCGGCCCCGGGCCGCTCGAGACCGGACGCGGGGCGCGCGCCTCGTCGAAGGACGTCATCGCCGACCCGTCGACGCTGGCGATGAGCATGCCGGGCAGCACGCCGAGCGACTCGGCGGCGCCGCCCTTCCGTATCGTGACCACGACGGCGCGCTTATCCCGCTCGCGGCAGCCGATGACCATGCCCAGCGCTTTTTGCTCGAAGGTGACCTCCATGTGGCCGGCCATGCGCGCTCGCGCAGGGTTACTCCATGACCGTGACACGAAGGCGCTGCGCTCCTTCTGCGGGGGCCAGAGAACGAAAGCTCCGTCCGGAATGGAAGCGCCGCGACGGCGGTGAACGCCGACCATCCTCTGCAATTTCAATTAAACTTCAAAATTCAAAATTCACAGCTCGGCGTCCTCCTCGGCGTCGGAGTCGGCCTCCGCGAGCTACGCGAGGAGCGGCCCCGCGGCCCGGCGATCGCCGCGCACAGCGGCCGTCCTATAGGTCGTCCCCCGTGGCGCGGCGCTCGCGCTCAAGTCCGCGGCGAGGAGAGCTCTCTTAGGCGGCTTCGGCCGGGCCGAAGACGTCCCGTACATAAACTTTTTTTTAACCTAGTCCTGAGCTCGCGCGGAGTGTTTCAAATGGGGTTTTAGGTGAGGCGGCGCTTCTTCGCAGGCCGGCCGTCGACAAAGTCCTTGAGTCGCGCGGCGGGTAACCCAAAGCGGAATGGGCCGCCGTCGGGCGGCAAGCCGAACGCGACGCAGCAGGCCTTGAGCTCCTCTCCCGTGGTCAGGGTATCGATGTGCGCGTGGAGCATGTAGCGCTCCTCCTGGGTCAACTCGACGAGGTGCTTCTCCTGCGGCGCCGCGTCCTCGATGCGGCGCAGGGCGCGGTACAGCGGCGAGCGCGAGACCTCGACGACGCGGCGCGGCGCCGAGCGCTCGATGTCGAGGGCGCGGCGCGGCGCCGAGCGCTCGATGTCGAGGGCGCGGCGCGGCGCCGAGCGGTCGATGTCGAGGGCGCGGAGCAGCGCCTCGCGCTCGATGCGGTCCTTGAAGATCTGGAAGCGCCGCGCGGAGTAGTCGTCGCGGAACATGGCGAAGAAGAGCGGCCCGACCGCCGCTTGCGGGTTACAGAGGAGGAGGGCGGGCAAACGGATGACCGTGCACCAGAGCGCGGCCTCCATGGCGTTGCTGAGCTCCACGTCGTTCGGGTGCGCCCAAACGTCCTGGAGAATGCTGCGGACGCCCTTGCGGCGCACGTGCGTCAGGCACGCCATGGCCAAACGAGAGGCTTGCTGTCGCTCGTTTGGGGACGCGGCGCGAACGAAGTCGACGATCTGAAGAGACATGGACATGACTCGCAGCTCGAGCGCAGATCTCGGTCGCGCTCGGGCGGACAGTGAGTGCACCATGCCGCCAACCTACGCGTCACTGGTGCTGCTAGCCCGATGCGGCGGGCAGCCGCACACACGCAGTCGATCGGCTCATGCGGCGGCCGAGCTTCCGTGGCTCGCGCCAGCTCCAGGCGCTCGCGCTCGCACGAGCTCCCGGCGCGCACGCTCGCCGCGTGGGCAGCGACGGGCGCGAGCCACCCAGCTTCGCGTCGAACCAAAGCGCCGTCATGTTCGACCTCGAGTCGCCGCTCGTCGCGCCTGGCGCGACGCTCTCCGACGTCAGCTGCGAGCTCTACGAGAACCCGACGCAGGCAGGACACGCGCTACGACGGCGTGGACGAGCACAGCCTGCGCCAGCTCGACGTCGTCGCGGACGTCTATTCCAGGGCCTACACGGTCGCGTACGGGGACCACCACGCCATCGTCGTCGTGCTCCTCTACACGCCCGGCGCCCGCGACGGGACCTTCTACGCGCTCTTCCGGGTCCACGCACACCTCTGCTACTTCGATGTCGACAGCGCGGAGTGCTTCGCGACGGCGTCGGAGAAGCCGGACGTCGGGCCGATCGTCGAGACCCTCTTCGAGATCGGCCAGACGTTGCGCGTCGAGGTGTCCTCGAGCGCCCTCCCGCACGTCATCTCCATCGTCGAGACCACGGTGGCGGCGACCTACGACGTCGACGACACGCGCGCGGCCAACGACGCGCGGACGCTCACGCGACGGGCGCGCGGCCGCATCGAGAATACCTCGCCGCCCACGGCCGAGGACATCGGCGGCTCAGGCTGGTTCGACTCCGGCGAGTCGGCCTGCGCGTTCAGCATCGGCGGCGACGGCGACTTCGCGGCCCGTGCCACGCCGAGGGAGCCCCTGCTCGCAGCGCGCACCTCGCGCGGGACGTCGAGGCCCACGAGGTCGTGGCGTAGATCGACTTGCTCGTGTCCGAGTTCTTCCACGTCGGCGGCGGCATCACGGCCGCGCACGAGACCGACGTCGGCAACGCGCCGAGCGGCGACGCAGCCTCTACTCCGACGGCCTCGCGGAAGCTGCCGACGATCTACGCCGACAAAAGCTCCTACCCGTCTACAACCAGGGGCACGCGGGCATGGGGCGGCTGTCGCCCGTCGCCCCGCCGGCGGCGTGGACGCCCGGGCCGGCGCCGGACGACGACCGCGACACCGCGGACGCGGCGCCGCCGCTGGAGCCGCGGGCGCCGCGGGCGCCGCCGCGCCCGCGCCCGCGCCGGCCGCGCCCGCGACGCCTTCACCCAGCCTTAAGATCTTTCCCACGACTCCACCTTCTTACGGGTCTGCCCCGCCGCGGCGCCGCGGACGGCGTCCCCGACGCGTCGGCGGCCGTCGAGCGGCGCCTCTGGCCCGCGGGGTCGCCGCTCCCGGCCGACGCCGCCGAGCACCGGGCCGATCGCCGTGCTCCGTCCGCCGATCGAGCGACGCGTGGTCCGCGGCGCGGCGACGACTCGGACGGCGCGCGAACATGCAGTGCGTGAAGGCCCACGACTTGCCCTGGTCCACGACGTTGACATGCCCGTCGAACCAGTCGATGTCCCAGAGGACCTCGTACTCGCCCGTGGACCTCGTACTCGCCCGTGGCCACGTCGAGCTCCGCGACGCTGTACATGTCGCTCTCGTCGTCGACCTGGAGCACCTGGACCGGGTTGCTGTGCGCGGCGCGGTCGAAGGGCTCGATGGGCGAGAACGACGGGCCGCGCGTCGGCGCGGCCGACGGGACGAACATCTCGAGGTCGTAGGGGCAGTCCATGCCGTCGTTGCTGTCCGTCTCGTCCGACGGGTCGATGTAGTTGATGGGCTGCGCGCCCGCGGCCGAGCAGCCGGCGCGCGACGACGTGTCGACGCCCGTGTTCCAGCAGCCGTCGGGGATCGCGATCGGCAGCGCGAGCTCGTACACGCCCGACCCCTGGTTCGACGAGAAGAGGACGTGGACGTCGCCCTGGGGGTCGTAGAACGTGAAGGCCGCGCCGAACTCCTGGTCGCCGTCCTGCCACGCGACGTCGCGAGGACCGCGTAGGTCTCCGGGTAGCCCGAGCCCGTGATGATCTTGCCCACGAAGATCTCGAAGGCCTCGCCGAGGCGGAAGAGGTAGGAGCCGTCGACGAGGTCGTCGTCGATCCAGACCTGGCCGTCGACGAGGTCGTCGTCGATCCAGACCTGGCCGCCGGTCTCGGTGACCGTCGCGACGTCGAGCACGGCCTCCTCGTACAGGTCCTCGGAGACGAGGAACTCGACGCCCGAGCGGGACACGGGCTCGTCGTCGAGGATGCTCTCCACCCAGTAGAAGCACCGCTCGTCGCGGCCGACGTCCTTGGAGTAGTCGTCGCCGCCGCCCAGGACCGCGTCGACGTTCGGCTTCTCCTCCTCCAGGGGCGCGTCGAGGCGCTGCGCGCGGACGCGGTAGAGCTTGCAGAGGCAGCCGCCGAAGGAGCCCCAGGCGTAGGTGCCCTCGCCCTCGGGCGCGTAGAGGCCCACGGCGTTGACGTGGCCGTCGAACCAGTCGACGTCCCAGAGGATGTCGTACTCGCCCGTGGTCACCTCGAGGCTGGCGACGCCGTACATGTCGCTGTCGTCGTCGACCTGGAGCACCTGGACGCGCGTGTCGTAGGTCGTGCAGTTGAAGGACAGGACGGGGCTGAGCGTCGGCAGCCCATGCTGCGTGCACGAAGCTGAGCGGCAAGGAAATGATACATTGATTATTGAATGCCCCGACTGAAAACATGATGGACCAACTCTGGGATAACATGAGAAACTTGTTGTCTCCTGAGCCGAAGTTGGCATGGAAGCGTTTGCAGGCTTCCATGCGCGACGACGACGGGCGCGATATCGCGGCGCGGGTGCGCCTCGTCACCGACGAAGCGCGCGTAATTTTGACCGAGAAATTGTGTGTTGCAGTCGTAGGCAGAAGAGGCGACTGGTTCCTGTTCAAGCGCGTCCTCATGCGCGTGCTGCTGGAGCTGCTGGACTTCTACAACCGGGGCCACGAGGGCACGGACGGCGCCGTCCGGCGCGCGATCGGCACGATGACGCCCGCGGACTGGCACGGCTTGGCGCCGGCGGACTACGCGGCGCGCGAGGGCCACGAGAAGGCCGCGGCGGTCCTGCGCGCCCTCGCGGAGCCGGAGCCGGAGCCCGAGCCCGAGCCGGAGCCGGAGCCCGAGCCCGAGCCGGCTCCGGCTCAGGCTCAGGCTCAGCTTCGGGTTCGGGTTCGGATTCGGGTTCTGGTTGGGGCCGAGGCTCAGGTTCGGCTTCGGGCTCAGGCTCTGGAGCCGCTGCTTCCCGAGTCACGGTGGTGGGTTCGGCCGCGGGAGACAGACATGGCGAAGCAGATGAAGCTCGCCGAGGAGTACGAGCGGGAGAAGGAGGAGAAGGCCCGGGAGAGGTCCGCCAGGAAGCGAGGCCTAGTAATCGAATAAACTAGCCTGTTACCTATGCCTCCGCCGCGGACGCGCGGCGCGCGGCGGCCCTCGGCGGCGGGCCCCGCCGCGCCCGCGAGGCCGTGCCGGCGCCCGTCGCCGCGGGCGGCGCGCTCGGAACGGCGCACGGCGCCGCGGCTCCGCGCGGCGGCCCTCGCGGCCGGCGCGAGCGAGACGGGGACGTGCGCGGCCGCGTCGAGCTGCTTGCGGCGCTGCCGCCGCGGCGCGGTGGCCGCGCCGGCGCCGGCGCGGACACCGGCGCCGTGGGCGCGCTTCATGCTCGCCCAGTGCCTTTATCAGCTTCTAAGCTGAGATATACGTCGGAAACATCAATATTCCGGAATGTGTCCCGCTTTGCTTGACACCATTCTTGAACCAGTGGTGGCTCTCCGGTGGCCGATGGGCAGCCTCAGCGGCTCGACGCGAGCCAGCGTTCGGCGCGGCGCCTGGGCTGCCGTTTCCGCCGCCAGAGGCCCGGGCGACCTTGTCGCTCGCCCTGTCGACCAGCGCCGCGGTGTCCTCTGACGACTGCGGCTGGCTCTGTGGCGACGCGCACCTCCTCTACGGCGGCGGCGGCTGCGGCGCGCGACGCATCAGACGCTCCACCGCGCCGCGGCCCGCGTGGCGAGACGCGCGGCGCTCGCGAGCGGCCTGGCCGCCAGACCGGCGACGGCGCGGGACGGCGGCTGGGCGGGATGATGATGCGCGCGAGGCTCGAGCGACTCGCGCCAGACGTCGCGCGGGTCGGGCTATGCACGCGCTCCGAAACGCGCTCCGGTCGCGGCGGCGCCGGCCCGCCGCGCGGCGACGGCCGGCGCGCTCGAGAGCTCGCCGTCGCCGCGGCCCACGGCGACGTCCTGGGCGCCCCCGACGACGGCCTCGAGCGCGATGGCCCGGGCCGCGCGCGCGTTCGTCGCGGCCGACGGCGGCGAGCACGCGCTCCGGCCGCGGCGGCGCCGGCCCGCCGCGCGGCGACGGCCGGCGCGCTCGAGAGCTCGCCGTCGCCGCGGCCCACGGCGACGTCCTGGGCGCCCCCGACGACGGCCTCGAGCGCGACGGCCCGGGCCGCGCGCGCGTTCGTCGCGGCCGACGGCGGCGAGAACGCGCTCCGGCCTGGGGCGCCGCCGACGCGTGCCCGTCGCCGCGCCGCCGTGGCTCCTGCCCGGGCCGCCACGGCCCTCGGCCCAGGCGCCCTTCGCGCGTCCGCGAGCCCGTGGCCGCGGATCTGCGACGCCGCGCGTCCGCGGCCGGCCGACGCGGGGGTGCACGCGCTCCGCGGCCGACGCGCCGCGCGCGCCCGGCCACATAAGCCCCGCGTCGTGGCACGCGTACTTAGGGCATAAGCGCGAGGCGCAACGCGCGGAGCTTTCGCGCGTCGCCGTCGCCCTAGGACGCCGTGAGCATGGCGCGGCCGCGGGCGGCGGCGGCGTCCGCGGCTCCGGCGGCGGCGCCGCGTCCGCCGCCTCGGCGTCGTCCAGCACCGGACCGGGCGCCCGCGCCGCTGGCGGCGCGAGGAGCAACGGCCGTCGTCGCGCGCGCGGAGCTCGTCCGCGAGCCGCGCGTCGAACGCGCGGCCTCGACGTCGTCGCCGACGCGCGCCTCGAGCTCGGAGACCTCGCGCTGGCGCACCTCCGTCGCCTCGGCGAAGCCCTCCTCGAGCTCGCGCGCGCGCACCTCGCGGAGCGCGTCGGCTGCGGCGAGCGCCTCGCGGCGGAGGTCGCGCCGCAGGTCCCGGAGCACGCCGCGGTGCGGCGGCCGGCGTCCTCGGCGGGCCCGTGCATACCGGGCCCCGGAGCCGGCGGCCGCCGCGCCCACATCCGCGCGGGCCTCGAGGCTCTCGCAGGAGATCTCGGACATCTCGGCCAAAGAGCTCCGCGCTCGGCTGCGCTCGGCCACGATCGACCACGGCGCCGTGGCGGCGCGCGAGCGTTTCCGCCGCGGCCCGCGGCGGCGGCGCGCGAGCGTTTCCGCCGCGCGGCGGCCGCGGCGCGCGGCAGATTGCGTCGCGGCCCGCGCCGAGGCGTCGACCGCCCGGCGCCGCGGCTCCGCGCGGCGGCCCTCGGCGGCGGGCCCCGCGGCGCCGAGCTCGTCGTGCCGGCGCTCGTCGCCGTGGGCGACGCGCTCGGAGCGGCGCTCGGCGCCGCGGCGGCGCGCGAGCGTTTCCGCCGCGGCCCGCGGCGGCGCTCGACCGCTGGCGCCGCGGCTCCGCCGCACGTCGGCATCGCCTCCTCCAAAGACGTTCAGCAGCGGTAAGGTGGTCGCGACCGCGGGCGCCTCGAGCGCTCCCGGAGGCGCGCTGTGACGCAGCAGCACTGGCGGAGCGCGGCCGATTTGCGCCCGCACGCCAGCGGAGCTGCCACAAGCACTCGCCGAAGGCAACGACAAGCTCATTCGGCCGTGTTTGACTGCCACTGTTTTTCATGGTGCAGCCCGGTGCCATCGATTCGATAATCGGCCTCGTCGATCTGCGAGGGTACTGCTCGTCGTTCGCGCAGCGCCCGCGCCGTACGCCGCCCCGCGTCCACCGTCGAGGGCCGGGGCGCGCCCCGCCCCACGCCGCCGACGGCGCGCCACGTCGCGCGCCCCCTCGCGCGTCTTCCGGCCGCCGCGAACCCCACGAATTCGCAGGCGCCAGCCGCCGCCGCGCCACTTCCGCGCCGCCGCCGCGCTCACCGCCGCCGGGCCACCTCCGCCGCGCCGCCGCGGCGCGCCGCGCCATGCCGGGGTACCGCGACGGCTACAAGCGAGCGTTCGGCAGCGGCGGCTTCGTCGACAACCACGGGCAGCTGCGGCGCGACGACGAGGGACGGTTCGTCCTGAAAGACCAGGGCGTCGCCGAGGTCGCGCGGCGCCTCGCGGACCGGGGCCAGGTCAGCAGCGTCGACGACATGTACGCCCACGCGGTGCACTCGCCCCCGAGCGTCGCGTTGAACGAGCTCGACGGGCTCGACCGCTACCAGCGGAAGCCGCGCGGCGAGCGCGCGCGCGTCGCCCGGGACGCCGCCGGTCTCAAGGTCCTCCTCGCGCAGAACCCGACGCCGTCGCTGGAGGACGCGGTCAAGCACCTCAGCGACATCGTAACCGCGACCGGGACGCGGTTCGCCGTCGAGCTCATCAAGGTGTCGGAGTTCGTCCCGGGCGCGAGCCCCCAGGCCAACGACACGGTGCTCGTCGTCGTGCTGCTCGTGGCGCTCCGGGGCCAGAAGCCCGACGACGCGTTCAACCGGCGCTCGGCGACGACGAAGGAGCTCGGCCGCATCCTCGACCTCATCAGCGCCATCGGCACGATCATGCCGTTCTACCTGCTGGTCTTCGAGGCGTGCGTGCTCCCGGGCGAGGACCAGGGCCTGTTCTCGCACAAGGTCCTCGAGGAGGAGGAGGACGGCCGCTTCGTGCAGCTCCGCTTCAACCCGCGGTCCGCGCTCACGGACATCACCTCCGCGCCCGCGCTCCGCGACCCGAGCGCCGAGATCAACAGCGCTCTGCTGCGCCTGATCAAAGGCGACTACGCCGTCGTGCTCTCCTCCCGCGGCGCCCAGCGGGCGTGGAACCACATCGAGAAGCTCCTCCCGAGCGACAAGCAGCCCGTCACCGTGGAGCAGTGCGCGCACCTGTCGCTGAACCAGACCTGCAAGGCCGCGCGCGTGGGCGCCGTCGGCGCCTTTTCGCGCGCCATCGGGCTGCTCAACTACTCGGGCGTCGCGTTCGGCCCCGGCGCCGCGCTCGCCGACGGCGGCGAGGAGCTGGACGACGCCGCGGCCGACGACGACGACGACGACGACGGCGGCGACGACGACGATGACGACGACGACGACGGCTTCTGCGGCGACGACGACGACCAGGACGCCGCGGTGGAACCCCTGGAGGCGGTGGCCGTCGACGGCGGCGGCGACGACGACGCCGCGCGACCTCCGTCGCAACTCGTCGTCTGGGCTCGGGGGGGCTTCTCCTTCAAGGTCCCGAGCTTCACGGTCGAGGTCGTCAACGAGGCGGGCTACCGGCGCTACAAGCACGACTCGGGCGAGGTGGCGCTGCTCTCCTTCCGCGACGCGACGGCGTTCGCGGCCAAGCACGCGGACGACCCGAGCCTGACGCCCCGCGCGGTCTTCGGCGCCATCGTGGCCCAGGTCCCGAGCTTCACGGTCGAGGTCGTCAACGAGACGGGCCTGCGGCGCTACAAGCACGACTCGGGCGAGGTGGCGGCGCTGCTCTCCTTCCGCGACGCGACGGCGTTCGCGGCGAAGCACGCGGACGACCCGAGCCTGACGCCCCGCGCGGTCTTCGGCGCCATCGTGGCCAAGGTCCCGCGCTTCACGGTCGAGGTCGTCAACGAGACGGGCGCGCGGCGCTACAAGCACGACTCGGGCGAGGTGGCGCTGCTCTCCTTCCGCGACGCGACGGCGTTCGCGGCGAAGCACGCGGACCACCCGAACCTGACGCCCCGCGCGGTCTTCGACGCCATCGTGGCCCGGGTCCCGGGCTTCACGGTCGAGGTCTTCGACGAGAGCACGGGCGACCGGCGCTACAAGCACGACTCGGGCGAGGTGGCGGCGCTGCTCTCCTTCCGCGACGCGACGGCGTTCGCGGCGAAGCACGCGGACCACCCGAACCTGACGCCCCGCGCGGTCTTTGGCGCCATCGGGGCCAAGGTCCCGCGCTTCACGGTCGAGGTCGTCAACGAGGCGGCCGCGCGGCGCTACAAGCACGACTCGGGCCGCTTTCCGGCGGTGTCGCTCACGGTCGCGCGCAAGATCGCGACGATGCTCGCGAGCTTGAGCAGCGTCGCGGATTCTGACGTCGACCACGCCTTCCGGACCTGCGCGCCCGCGGCGTACATGAACCGCATCAACCCCGTGGCCGTCTTCATGAGCGACCCGCTCGCGATCCTCACGCCGCAGCACCGCCAGGAGCTCAATTCCATGGGCCAGAACGAGCTCGAGGCGCTCCTGTCGATGAGCCTGAGCCAGGTCGCCCCCCGCGAGTAAAAAGTAAGCCCAAGGTAGGCGTGTAGGCGGAGGCAATTCCAAGGCAAGAAGCGAACTCGAACGAGAGCTCGTTGACGTAGTCCTTGACGTCCACGTCACCGAAGCTGAAGTTTTAGGCGAAAAAATATAAAAATTGCCTCAGTCGCGCCGCGGACGCCGCGGCCTCAGCGCATGGGGGCAGTCTCATGAGATTCGTGAGCCCATAGCGTGACGCCGCGCGCGCCGCGCAACGAACGCACGCGTCGCACGCCACGGCTGCGACGTCCAAACCATGTCCTTCACCCTCACCTTTCCCGCGGGCCCGCTGGGCCTCACCATCGCGCCGGCGGAGACCACGGGCCACCCGAGCGTCGTCGTCAAGACCGTGAAGCCCGGCTGCGCCCACGGCGCGCGGCTCCGCGCCGGCGACGAGCTCGTGGCCGTCGGCGCGACGAGCGTGCGCGAGCTCTGCGAGTCCGCGACGATGGACGTCGCGGCGTTCGAGCGCTTGGTCGGAGCGCTCCGCGAGGCGCCGCGGCCCGTCGCGCTGCGCTTCGTGCGGCCGCCGCCGCGCACGCTGAGCGCCGCGCGCGAGGCCGCGCCCTGGCGGCCGCCGGCGCCGGGCCGCAAGTCGCTGAGCTCGCCGCCGTCGCCGCCGCGGCGCGCCGGCGCCGTGCCGGCCGTCGGCGACGCGCCGCTCCTCGTCGACGTCGACGTCGAGAACGCGCCGCGCATCCTCGACGTCGGCTCCCGTCGCTGTCGCCGCCGCCGGCCGCCGCCGCGGACGCGGAGCGATCGTGGACCGCGTTCCTCGAGGCGAGCCGCGCCGAGGCCGCGGCGCCCCTCGCGCGCCACCCGCTCCTCGAGACGTCGTCGTCGTCGGCGTCCGACGACGACGACGACGGCGGCCCGCCGGCCGTCGTCGGCGGGCCGCTCGACGCCGCGCGCGCCGCGCACCGCGCGCTCGCCGCGGCCAAGTCCGGCGCGCCGCCGGCGCCCAGGCGGAGCGCGAGCGCGGCGTCGCTCGTCGACGAGATCGAGGCGCCCGAGGCGCTCGACACGGGCGACGACGGCCTCAGCGCGGAGGTCGAGCAGCCGGAGACGGTCGCGGCTCTCGAGGCGCCCGCGACGCCGCCGCGGCCGCCGGAGCCGTCGGCGGACGCGGCGCCGTCGCCGCCGACGGCGGACCCCGCCCCGTCGCCGACGGCGGACCCCGCCCCGTCGCCGCCACCGGAAAACCCGCCCGCCGAGGAGCGGTCCGCGGAGGAGGACCGCGCGGCGGCCGCGGCCGCGGAGCGCGAGTGGGCCGCGTTCTTCGCCGCGTCCGTGGAGCAGGCGGCGACGCCGCGGAGCGACGAGGACGCCGCCGTCGCCGCGGCGGTCTTCGACTTCGCGAGCGAGGTGCTCGACCCCGGCGAGCCCGGCGACGACTTCCCGCCGCTCACGTCCGAGAGCTCGCCCTACTGGCCGCCGCCGCCGGAGATCGTCTCCGAGGCGCCCAAGTCGCCCGAGGTCGCCGACGCCGAGTGGCGCGCCCTCAAGGCCGGCGTCGTCCGCTCCGTCGTCAAGGCCGCGGAGGCGCGGCTCGAGTCGGTCGGGGCGGACCCGGCGCCGCGGGGCCGAGTAGGCGGCGCGCTGCGCCTGCCGGGCCTGGCCGGCCCCCAGTCCTTCTCCAGCGACGAGGCGCGGGCGACGGAGTGGCGCTCCTGGCACCGGGCGCACCCGCGCGAGCGCAAGCTCGAGTTCGCGTACGGCACGCCGCTGCCGGGCCTCGTCTCGCGCGCGCCGCCGTCGGAGTCGCTGTCCGCGGACACGGACGCCACGGACGACGCCGCGTCGGACATGGCGCCGAACGCGGGGCTGCTCATCGCGTCGCCCCTCGACGACCTGGACCGGGAGCACGCGGCGCGGCGCGACGAGGACGCGATCGCGGCCTTCGACGACGCCGCGGCGCGCGTCTCCGCGGCGGAGACGGTGCCGCCCGCGGCGCTCCGGGACACGTCGGACTCGCGCCTCTTCGAGCACGTCCTCGTCGTCGGCGCGTCCGTGCGCACGGTGGCGACGGCCGTCGCCGCCGTCGCCGCGCGCGACGCGGGCCACCGCAAGGCGTACGTCGCGACCGTCGACGCGCAGGTCGTCCACGCGTACCCGGCCAAGAGCCTGCCGCTGGAGCTCGCGGAGACGGTCTGCTGCTTCTGCGCGCCCGACGGCATCACCTGCCGCGGCGACTCGCTCTCGCTCAAGGCCGAGGCCGCCGAGGCCGCGACGGAGAGCGGCGGCCACGCGACGGTGTCGACCTCCGTCATGGCCTTTGGGGGCGGCGGCGAGCCGTTGTACGCCGTCGTGTTGAGCGGGTTGCAGCGGCGCGACGCGCACCGGTCCAAGAAGCAGACGGCCGTCGTCATGCGGTCCGACTTGCGGGTCGTGCTCTGCACGCGGCGCGCGAGCCTCCTCGCGCTGCATCTCGCGGCGGGCGCGCTCCTCGCGCAGGACGTCGCCGCGGCGCTGGCGGCGGCGTCGCGGGCCAAGGCGTCGCCCGCGGCCTGCGTCGACGCCGCGAACGCCGCGGTCGCGCGCTTCGCGTGCGCGTTCGCGCGCGTGCCCGTGCCGCCGCCGGGCGTCCGCGCGCGCTGGGCGCCGCCCGTCGCCATCGACGAGCAGGCGCTGGTGCCGGGGCTGGTGCCGGCGACGCCGTCGAAGCGGCCCCGCGCGGACGAGCACGCCGTCGAGGACCGCGCGCCGCCGGCGCCGCCGGAGCTGAGCCGGCGCGAGCGGGGGCGCCGCGACGGGCTCAAGCGGCCCGACGTCGTCTACTGCCGGAGCCGCGGCGACGTCGAGGCGGGGCAGAGCGTCTGGGACGGCGACGGCGCGGCGATTCTAGAGTGGGCCCTGCCCGTGCTGTTGAGCCGGCTCCGGCTGAGCCACGTGCTCCGCGCCGTCGCGGCCTTACTCGCGGAGCTCACGGTCGTCGTCGAATGCGCCGACGAGTCGGACTGCTCGGCCTGCGTGCTCGCGCTCCTGACGCTCGCGCGGCCCCTCCACCCCGCGGGCCCGTTGATCGTCGTGCTGCCCCAGCGCTTCGCGGACTACTTGGACAGCCCCGTGCCCGTGCTCGTGGGCGTGACGTACGGCGGGCCACCGCTCATGGACCGGCTCCGGCGGCCGACGTCGATCCCGAGCCTCCTCGCGCGCTGCGACGACGACGAGCTCCGCTTGTTCGGGGGCGCGGACCCGGCGGTGACGACGCTGCCCGCGGCGGACAAGTTGATGAACCGGCTCCAGGCCCACGCGGACACGATCAAGCGCCACGTGCTCCGCAAGGGCCGGCGCCGGGGCCGGTCCCGCCAGCCCGCGGCGGCGCCAAATGGCACCGGCGCGCCGGCGCCCGGCGGCGTCGCCGGCGTGCTGCCGCCGCCGTCGCCCGCGCGCCGCGGCTCGTCCGCGGGGCGCCGCGGCGGCGCCGCGGCGGGCCCGCCGACGCCGCGGACGACGGGCGGCGCCGTGCTCCGGCCGGGCACGCACGTCGCCGTGCGCGACGCGCTCCGGACCATCGCGTCGACGGTCGCGCGCCACGTAGCCGTGCTCGCGGCCGCGTCCCTGGAGCTCGCGGACGGCGACCGCAAGGAGGCGAACCTGCGGGCGCTGGGCCTCGTGCACAACGCGCCCGAGGACACGTTCCTGAGCCCCGAGGACGACGAGGTCAACGTGCCGCCGTGGGCGCGCTGCTTCGTCAAGTCGCAGCTCTTCGCGAACTTCCGCAACGCGCTCGACGAGGAGGGCGCGGCGGAGTGGTGCAACCGCCTCGCGGCGGCGCTCAAGGTCGACGTCGACGCGCTCGCGACGTGCCGCCGGGCGCTGCGGCGCGCGCCGCCGGCCGCGATCCCCGCGGATTTCGCGAGCCCCGCGTCGAAGCGCCGCTGGACGTCCCGGGGGAAGTAACGCCTTACTCCTCCTCCGCCGCCTCCTCCGGCGGGGCCTCGGCCCACTCGCGGAGCCGGTCCGCCATCTGGGCCTTGGAGCCCGACTTGCCGAGGCCGTACTTCTTGCACGTGTTCTGGAGCTCCTTGACGGACATCTTCTCGACGGTGCCGTCGCCGAGCCAGGCGAGCATGCGGCTCTTCTGGAACACGGGGTCCCGCTCGAGCTCCTTCTGCTTCTCGACGCAGAAGAAGTGCACCGTCTCCCGCACCATGGGGTCCTCCGGCCCGTGGCCGTTCTGCGCGAGCACGCGGAGCGTCTTGAGCCGCGCCTCGCCGACGGGGTCGAAGCGCTGCCGCCACATCTCCTCGTCCGTGCCGAACATGCCGCCGACGCCGGGGTCCCGGCCGTAGTACATGGCGAGCACGCCCTGGCGCTTCGCCGCGCACTCGCGCTGGAACTCGGGCGCCTCCCAGGGCTGCGCGGGGCGATCCGTCGGCGGCGGCACGACGACGTTGGGATCCAGGTTCACGATGGGCCAGACGGGCACGGACGGCGTCGGCGGCGGCGCGGCGGCGGTTTCCGGCGCGGCGGCGGTTTCCGGCGCGGCGCTGGTTTCCGGCGCGGCGGCGTCTTCCGGCTTGTCGTCGCTCATCGAGACGTCGTCTTCCGGCGTGTCGTCGCTCATGGGGTCGGTCGCGTGTCGCGGCGCGGCGCCGATCGACACAAAAGTGTCCTTCAACATTGAGTCAACAACTCAGCTTGGCTCAAAGTTGAGGCAAGAAACAAGGAGGATTTGGATCACGTCGATGATTGGCTGCTGCCCAGCGCTCGGAGCTGCCCGACCGCGACGATGCTTGCCTACGTGCTCCTCGCTGCAGTGGCGCGCGCTCAGCAGTATGGCAATGGCCTCGGCAAGCACACCTACTCCGTGTCGCAGGCGCACGCGGCGAGCCAGTTTCTCATGACCATGCTGCCGGTGCAGACCGACTACCCAAGCAAGGCCGAGAGCTGCGGCCAGCTGGGCCGCACGCGCGTCGCCGTGGCGCCGGTCCCCAACGGCACCTGCCACCTGCACGCGCAAGGCGCCGCCCTCGCCGAGGCGACGAGCTACGCCGTGGGCTCCGTCGCCTTCGTCAAGGCGACGGGCGAGTACTCGATCGGCTCGTCGCTCATCGGGAAAGAGCTTTCCGCGGCGACCGCGGCGACGCCCCAGGACTGCGCCGCCCTCTGCTCCGGGGCCTGCGCCGGCGCCGAGTGGGTCACGGCGCCGACGTCCTACACCAACGGCTTCGGCCTCCACGCGGTCCACGTGAACGCGTCGTCCGCGCGGCCGTACGGCGCCATGTCGAACGAGCAGGTCGAGGACGCGCTCACGGTCAAGTTGGACGCCGTGAGGGCGACGGGCGCCTACGACGCGTTCCTGGACTTCACGACGGGCTTCTGGGTCGCGAGCCTGGACCGTCTCTGCGCGACCTTCGACGCCGTCGGGCAACGGTACGTCGTGCTCAAGTGGCAGACCTACTACAGCGTCATCGTCCGCGCGGCGTCGTCGTCCATTTTGATCGAGCTCATGTCCGAGACCTGCGCCACGGCCTGCGACGCGGCGCTGCCCCACCCGCACGCGCGCTACGTCTTCCGCGACGGCGCGACCGTCGCCTCGGTCTTTGGAGCCCTCACGGATAAGGACGCGGCGAAGCCGCTCCTCCACGCCGCGCGCGTCTCCTGGCCGACGTCGAACCTCACGCGCGACCGGGCCTTTTTCGTGGACGGCGGCCTGGCCCGCGTGCTGGACCGGGACGCGGGCGCCGGCGTCGCCGTCGACACGTACGACTTCGCGAAGCTCTCGGAAAACGCGATCATGCAGTTCCAGCTCGTCGAGCGGCCCGCGGCGAACACGACGGGGCCCCTGACCGTGGCGGCCTGGGAAACGGTCATGCTCGACACGCACGCCGCGGCGCTCAGGGACGACGTCTGCGGCTTCGACCAGTGGATGGACCACCACGCGGGCCTCGCCGTGCGCAACTCGACGCACACGCTCGGCTCGCTCGCGGAGCTCGCGGAGCGCCTCGGCCTCAAGTACCACGTCAACAAGGAGGGCCACGGGCGCCGCCTCGACGAGGCCGAGGACCTCGAGTGGGGCTCGGGCTACGCGCTCTACGTGTCCGCGCCCAACGGCGTCGCCCTGTCCATCAACGGCCTCCGGCAGGGCGACTACGTGCCGAGCCGGCCCATCGGCTCCGGCGAGGTCGACCTCTGCAACATGGGCACCTGCCCGAACGCGTCGTTCCTCGCGGCCCTCTAAGCGCGCTGGCGGGTGCCACGCTCGAGGGTGTCGCCGCTTCATCTTGGGTTCAATAAAAAGTTTCAAGAAGCGGTTCAACCAGCTGACACCGATAATATGGGCTGCCGGATTCTTGCCCGATGATCACGAGATGATGAGGCCATGGCTGCTCGTCGCGCTGGCGGCGGCGTCGCTGGAGGGCGAACCGCTGCAGATGCTCGAGATCGAGGTCAATGGCGATCCAGCGGCGTCGCTGGAGGGCGAACCGCTGCAGATGCTCGAGATCGAGGTCAACGGCGATCTCGTGAACCTCGAGTTCTACATCCATAGCAACCTCACGGAGCGCGCGCTCAAAGCCGTCGCAACGCTCGGACTCGACAACGATCCGCGGCCGGGCGCGACGTGGCACGCGGCCATGGCCGCGTGCAACGTCGAGCGGATCGTCGCCGAGCTCTCCCGCGCCATCGACGCGATCGTCGCCGCGAACGCGACGCTGCGGCGAAGACACTGGGACGGCCTCGGCTTCCACTACAACCGCGGCGAAATCCGCGCGCTCGTCCGCGGGCGGAGCGCGCTCTCCATCGGCACGGGGACCTACGTCGTCGACCTCGACGACGACGCGTGGCTGCGGGGCGCGTTCCGCGACCCGCGCTGCGCGGACGCGTCGATGGCGATCGGCAAGTTCAGCTCCCTCTCCCGGGGCCTCGAGGTGCTCCTCTGCCTGGACCACGAGATGTCCTACGCGACGACCTACCCGCTGCCGCAGCTCTTCCCGTCGCTGGAGAGCAACGTCCGGACCAAGGGCGACGTCGTCGTCGGCAACGACGTCTGGATCGGCACGGGCGTCACGATCCTCTCCGGCGTGACCATCGGCGACGGCGCCGTCGTCGGCGCGCGCGCCGTCGTCGCCAGGGACGTGCCGCCCTACGCCGTCGTCGTCGGCAGCCCGGCGCGCGTCGCGCGCTACCGCTTCGACGAGGACACGATCGCGAAGCTCCTCGAGCTCCGCTGGTGGGACTGGCCGCGGCCCGTCATCGAGGCGAACCTCGGGCTCCTCCAGGCGGCGGACCTCGGTCCGCTCTTCGACAAGTTCCTCGGGAAGACGGCGAGCGCGTGCCCGCCGCTGGCGCTGTAATTTTGGGCGGATCATGTTGAAGTCAATTTGCCTTTTGATCTCGAGGAGGGCCCGACGGTCTACTACCCGCTCGCGCCCGACGCGACGGCGAGGGACTACGACTGGGTCGCGCTCCGGCGTCCGCTGGTCAAAACGCGCGGGACCGCCGGTTCTCCGTAGGCGGCGCTCCGGGCCGCGGGCCCCCGGCCGACGATCTACGGGCCCGACGGCGAGGAGGTCGTCGCGGACGCCGCGCCGCCGGCCGCCGCCGCGCCGGCGCCCTTCGCGGACGTCGCGCCCGTGGCGCTGACGGCGGCCGCGGGCGACGTCTTTCTCATGGACTGCCGCACGTTCCACCACGGGTCCGCGAACGCGTCGGCCGCGCCGCGCGCGCAGCTGTCCGCGACGTTCCGCGAGGGCGACGCGGACGAGTCCGGCGACGGCTTCACGTACAAGCTCGCCGCGGACGTGCCGCGCCTCCGCCTCGGCGACCTCCTCGGCCGATGACGCGCCGCCACCTGCCGTGGTTCGAGTCGCACCCCTCCGAGTCTCCGAGTCGCGAGCGCTACACTGTGCGCTAAGAACACTCTCCGTTGGCACCGCGCCTGATACCGCAGAGCGCGCCGCCTCGCCGACACGAACTCTCAGTTGCAAGCGCGCCTTAGAGGAGGGGTATCTTCGCGGCGCGGGGGCCCGGGGGCCGATGTCCGGCGCGGCGCGCTCAGTCCGCCTTCGCGGCCTTGGGCGCGGCCTTGCCGTCCTTGTTGAAGAGGTTGGTGATGGGCTTGGGGTACTGGACGCCGGCGGGCTCCTCGATGTAGTGGCAGGTGCGCGCGGCCTTGATCATGGAGACCCACAGGCTGTCGTGGTCGTAGTTGTAGAGGTTGAGGGGCTTGAGGTAGGCCTTGAGGTGCTGCGTGGCCTCGACGGCGTGGTAGCAGGGGAGGTTGGAGAAGAGGTGGTGGCAGACGTGGGTCGAGCCGATGTGGTGGTGGACCCAGTCGAAGAAGCCGAGGCACTCGGCGTAGGGGCGGTCGATCGTGCAGAGCGCGCCGCGGACCCAGGTCCACTCGTCGTCGCCGTAGTGGGGCACGTCGGGCGACGTGTGCTGGAGCCAGGTGTAGAGGACGAGCCAGAAGTTGACCCACATGTAGGGGCCGCCGTAGAAGAGCCAGACGGGCAGCGCGCCGAAGGCCGCGACGGAGTAGGCGATGGCGCCGAGCGCGACGGCGATGCCGCAGGTGCCGATGAAGATGCGCTTGCGCCAGGACGGCGGGAAGAGGGCCGACGTCGGGCGGTAGTGGTCCAGGAGGCGGCCCTCGATGGGCTTGCCGTTGTAGAGGCGCCGCGCGCCCGACGCGTTCATGATGAGGTACACGGGCCAGCCGACGACGAGGTGCGCGAAGAGCTGGAAGACGACGAAGCCCTCCTCGCCCACGGCGTGGGCCAGGGTCACGTAGCCCGCCTCCTCGACGTCGTCCTTGGAGTTGGGGTTGTGCGTCTCGCCGTCCATGAGGTGGTTCGTCTTGCTGTGGTGCTTCGCGTGGCTGTACTGCCAGGCGAAGTAGGGCACGAGCAGGGCGCTGTGGAGCACCATGCCCACGCAGTCGTTGACGAGCTGCGACGCCGAGAAGCCCCCGTGGCCGCACTCGTGCGCGAGGACCCACCAGCCCGTCAGCGCCGCGCCCTGGAAGAACGCGTAGCAGTTCCAGCCGACCCAGTCGACGGCCGTGAGGTTCTCGCGGCGCAGGCACGCGAAGGCGAGGAACGCGAACGTCGCGATGATGAGGCCATCGCGGGCGACGTGCGCGAAGGCCGCCGTGTAGGAGTGCTGAAAGCAGTGCTCGGGGATGCTATCGCGGATCTCCTTCTTCGTCGGGAGCTTCTCCTTGGGGATGAGCGCCGCGATGAGCGTCTCCTTCTCCGCGATCTGGAGGGCGGCGCGGGCGCCCTTGCCCATCTTTGTCGAGGTTTTAGCGGCTGCGGGCGACGAGGCTGGCCAACTTGTACCACGTGAGCGTCGTCGATCGTCGTCTGCTGTCGAAGTGGCCGGCTCGCCGCCGGGGTCTTTTTTGGACAAACCGGTACCCGTGCGCGCCTCACATCGGGCCCCTCGCTCTGGACACCCGTGCAACTTCCGAGATGTCCCCAGTCACAGGCTCAGCCCCCCTTAGGCGAGCAGCACCCACGCACCCCCGCGTCGCCTCACCGCGACTCCTAGTCCATGCCGACCGCGCGGACGCCGTCCACTTCCTCGTCTTTGATCGGGCCCCGGAAGAAGTTCGCGTAGCAGCAGCAGGTGTAGTCGCGCTTGAGGGCGTGCTTGACGTAGTAGGCCTCCTGGTAGACGGCGCAGGGGTGGCACATGAGGAGGCACATGTACCAGGGGAGGAACGACATGATCGACCCGCGGCTCCCGCAGAGCTCGTCGTTCGGGAGGCGGTACGAGTTCTTGATGGCGTCGCGCGTCATCGCGTACCAGCCGGACCAGATCCAGGGCCCGCAGATGAAGCCCGTGCCGAAGAAGCAGCAGTTGCCGAGCGTCTCGACGAAGAACGCCGCGAGGCACGTGTTCCACCACTGGTCGCAGCAGGTCCGCGACCCGAACATGCCCCGGGCGCCTGCGACGCGTGTGCATGAGCGGAGGCGGCGCGACACGCGCGCGACTGCCCCTCGACGCGGGCGCCGCGAGTTTTCCGCCGCGAGTTTTCCGTCGAGATCGCGCGCGAATCGAAAAACGAGGGGGGACGCCGCCCGCGCGCCGATGTGTTCCGCGAGCTCCGCGTTGAGGCACGACGTGCAGAGCGTCGCGTAGCAGCAGAGCCCCGGGTCCTCGGAGCACGAGAAGCAGATCGAGCACTGCATCGGAAACGGCCAGCGCTGCGGCGCGGTCGCTTGGACCGTAACTTGTATTGGCGCGTAGATCATGGGCACGGACGACACGACGGCCACGACTTGTCCCTGGGGGAGCGGCTGCTGCGTGTTCACGGGGTTGTGGACGGCGCCGGGAGGCATCTCCGAGACGTGGCCGACGACGACGCCTTGGACGGGCGGGGCGACCACCGCCGGCGCGTAATTCGGGTCGTCGCCGACGACCCGCGATTTTGCGACGGGGGGTCGGCGAGGCATCGTCGCGACGCGCGGCGTGAGACGGCGCGAGCGGTGGCGGACGATCTCGAGCGCTCTTGTGGAGAGCGCCACGGCCGCCGCCGTCGCCGCGCAGCCATGCGGTCGATTCTGATCGTTGCGTGCGCATTGTCGCCGCGCGCCGTCGCCTTCGCACCGCCGCGCAGCGCATTGTCGCCGCGCGCCTTCGCGCCGCGCAGCAGCGTGCGACCGCTGCGGCGCAGCGTCGCGATGGCCGCCCGGGAGCACAGGACCGCCGCCGTCGTCGGCGGCGGCCCGGCGGGCCTGCTCAGCGCCATCGCGCTCGCGCGGCGCGGCTGGGCCGTCGACGTCTTCGAGCGCGGCGCCGCGCCGCCGGCGTCGAGCGACGCGTGCTGGGGCGCGGGCGAGCGGAGCTATCAGCTCGGCCTCAACGGCCGCGGCCAGAAGGCGCTGCGGCGCTTCGGCGTCATGGATCGCGTCGACGCGCGCGCGGCGTCCGTGCGCGGGCGCCTGAGCATCGGCGCCGACGGCAATCTCACGGAGACGCGGCTCACGCCGCCCGGCGAGCCCGGCGCCGAGAAGTCGTACGTGACGCGCGTCATGCAGCGGGATCGGCTGCAGGCGTGCCTCCTCGAGGCCGTCGGCGACTACGAGCGCGTCGCCGTCCACTTCGGCGTCGCCTGCGACGGCGTGGGCCTCGGCGACCGGCCGACGCTGGCGCTCGACCCGCCGCGCGAAAGGACCTGGGACCTCGTGGTCGGCGCCGACGGCGTCAACTCCCACGTTCGCGCGGCGCTCGAGGGCGCGCCGGGCTCGACGACGAGGTGCGTGCGCTTCGAGAACAGGAACGAGCGGCGCTACCGGACGATCCCGCTGCATCCGTCCCGGGTGCCCGGCACGCCGACGGACTTGAACTGGGGCTTCCGCAACGCGTCCGCGGGCCTCGGCATGGACGCGCTGCCGACGCTGGAGGGCGAGATGGTCGCCGTGCTGCTCTTCAAGCCGGACAGCCCCGTGTCGCGCCGCCTGGCGGCCCTCGAGACGGCGGACGACGCGCGCGCGTTCTTCGACGACGTCGCCCCCAGGGCAGCAAAAGAGAGCGAAATTCCCAACTTCAAAGGCTCATATCTCGGTCGTTGTCCACTCGTTTCGGCTGATTTTTGGACGAGCGATCATCTCTCGGAACGGTCTCGAAGCGTCGGCGCTATTTCCGGAACGCGCGCGCGCGGAACACTCACGTTGAAGCGACGTTGAATCACTCTTTTGCTGCCCAGGTCGCCCCGGCGCTCCTTCCCTTCGCGGACGACGCGGAGCTCGGGCGCTTCGCGGCGCGCGACGAGAGCCGCCTGCCGTCGTTCCAGCTCGTCGAGGGCCCCGTCCACGCGGGCCCCGTCGTCGTGCTCGGCGACGCCATCAAGGCCGTGAAGCCCTACTTTGGCCAGGGCGCGAACTCCGCGCTCGAGGACGTCGCGATCCTCGACGACTGCCTCGACGACGCGCCGGACGCCGCGGGCGCCGCGGCCCTCTTCTCGGAGCGGCGCGCCGAAGACGCGCGCGCGCTCGTGCGCATCTCGCGGGGCTTCGACGGCCGCGGGCCGCTCGGCACGGCGCGGTTCCTCGCGCCGTTGTTGCTCGACGCGAAGCTGAGCAAGGCGTTTCCCCGGCTCTTCTCGCCGCCGCTGCTCCGCGCGATCCAGAACGAGGACAACTCGTTCCACGCGCTCCGCGTCGCGAAGCGCCGGGAGCGGTGCGCGCAGGCGGCCGCGCTCGCGTGCGCGCTCGCGGTCGGCCGCGCGCTCTGCCGCGCGGCGTTCGCGTAAGTTGGAGCTCGAGGGCGAAGACCGTCGACGTGCCCGGTGTGGAGCCGTCACAGCGGTGCGCTTGCGTCTCGCTCTGCAGCGTCGAGGAGCAGGGGCGTGTGGCGACGAGCAGCCCTGCTGCACGCGTCTTCTCTCTCTCTAGCGCATTAGGCGACGCACCCCGCCTATGCGACTTCCTACGCGCCTGCCTTGGGTCTTCTGGCCTGGAGTCGCTTACTGCTAGCCCGGGCCTAGCCGAGACCCACGGGGGAACCGGACTCTCTTCTGATTGGCGAGCTCAGCCACGGTTGCCAGTGTGGTCCCGCCGCGGCGCGCGGAGACCGTACCGCGCGCCTGTCACCGCGCGCCTCCGCTCACGCCGTTCGACCACCCGCGGCGCACGCGTGCCTCGCGCTCCGCTCACGCCGTTCGACCACCCGCGGCGCGCGCGTGCTCACGCCGTTCGACCACCCGCGGCGCACGCGTGCCTCGCGCTCCGCTCACGCCGTTCGACCACCCGCGGCGCGCGCGTGCTCACGCCGTTCGACCACCCGCGGCGCGCGCGTGCTCGACACCGCGCGCGCTTGACGCCGCGGCGCACCTCACTCCAGAGCTCGCACTATATATGCAATTTGTCGTCGACCACGCGGAGCTCGTCGTCGTGCCGCTGATCCTCGCGCGCGCCGCTCGCACAGCCATGGGCGCCACACACTCGTCGGACAGCGTCGTCTGTGCGCCGGCGACGCTGGCGGTCTGCGCCTGCGGGAGCGAGCTGCCCGAGTGGGACGACGACTGGGACGCGGACCGGCCCGCCGTGCACCACCTGGACCCGGAGGACTGCGTCGCGCCCGTGCCCGACGACCGGACGCTCGAGGCCGAGCTCGCCGTCGACGAGCCCGCGCCGCGCGCGTGGACGGCGCCCGTCGCCGACGCCGCGCGCGAGGCGGAGCGCCTGCGCGCGTCCCGCGCCGCCGAGGTCGCCGAGTCGGAGAAGGTCTTCCTCGGCGAGTTCCGGGCGATGCTCGGCGCGGGCGTGCGCCTCGTCGTGCGGCCGTCGACGGCGCAGCGCGCGCCGGCGGGCGCCGCCGTCGTCGCCGCGACGCTGGGCCTCGCGGACGACGAGCGGTCGGTGGAGTGGTCGCTGGACGGCGGCGCGGCGACGTCGATCCCGCTCGCGGCCGTCCTCGCCGTGACCGGCGCGCCGATCCCGCACGAGCTCGGCGACGAGCTCTCCGCGCGGTCGTTCATCATCGTCGGCGCCGGCGAGCGCGACGCGACGCTCTTCCACTGCCCCTCGCCGGACATCGCGGGGCTCTGCGTCGACGGCCTCCAGATGCTCGTCGACCACGAGCGCAAGAAGCAGCGCCGCGGCAAGGCCGCCCCCGCCAAGGGCCCGCCCCTCGCCGAGGCGAACCGCCTCCCCGTCGCCGCCGTCTGAATCCGGCGTGCCAACTAAGCGCGTGCATATACCTCGAGCGGGTGGGGGCAGCGCCGCAGGCTCGCATCGAGTAGGCCTTCGGGAGGCTGAGCTTGCTTGTTATGTCGCCTGCGCACGTTCCTGCGTGAAGGGTGCACGAGGCCGTGCAACATCGAGTAGGCCTCCGGGAGACTGAGCTTCCTTGTTATGTCTCCTGCGCAAGTTCCTGCGTCAAGCCTGCACCTACGCAACGCTCGTGCATGTGACTCGCGTTGAACCAGTTTTCACAAAAACTGTCTCTCAGATCTGCAGAGTGCGGCAACGCGTCCCCGCGGTTCCTCCCGAGCCCCCTACGTTTAGAGACGCGTCAAGGCAACGCGTCCCACGCGCGGACGCGCGCAAGCTGGTGTAGAAACGTTTGGTCTCTGAAATCGCCAATGGCGCCCAGGACGCGGTCCTCGACCGGCGGCAAGAAGCCCTTGAAGGACGTTTCGAACTCGATGAACACTCGCAAGCGCTCGTCGCAGAAGAAGAACGCGACGAAGAAGACGAAGGCCCAGCCCGCGCCCGCGCCCGCGGCGCCGGGCGCCCGCGAGCCCTCGACCGAGGCGTCTCCGACGCTCGCCCGCGCCGCAGCGTCGCTGTTGGTCCTCGCGGTGCTCGTGAGTCAAACTTTGATCTGGCTCGCGCCGTCGGCCGCCGCGCCGGCGGCCGCGCCGGCGGCCGCGCCGAAGAATCCGCTCCCGAAGCTCGCCGCCGCGGGCGCCGTCGTCGCGTTTGCGGCTCCGCACGTCGGCACGGCCTACGCGATGGCCGTCGTTCCCTTCGCGCCCGCCGTCGCGGCCGCGCACGTGGGCCCGGTGGCCATCCTCGTCAAGATCTGGCAGTTCGTGCGCGGCGTCGTCGTCGGCGCCGCCGCACTCGCTTAGTAGGCGTCGTGCTCGCCCTCGCGACTGCCCCGGACGCTTCCCCGGGGCGCGCGCGAGTCCCCAAGTCCCAAGACAAGTCCCAAGCCCCATCCGCGAAGTGAAGACGTAAGCCCCTCTTTGCAGCGCCAGGTATGAGAGCGCTCTCGAGGGGGTGCCTGAAACTCGTGACTGTAGCTCGGCGGAGGCCTTCGGAGGATGCCTCCACGCGAGGACCTGAGGCAAAGCTGAGCTTCGACCACGCGAAGTCGATCCAGAAGCAGCGGCTCTACCGCGAGTGGGGGGTCACGCGGATCAAGATCGAGGGCCGCCCCCGCTCCGTCGTCGATCCCGCGGCCCGACTACGGCGAGGACGCGGCCGCGAAGCGGGCCCGCGGCCTACGCCCGCGCGGCCCGCGGCACCGGCGGGACCTAAAGTCGGCGTCGCCTACGAGCGGTAGCCGCACAGTGTCGACGTGCTCTCTTGAAGGTCGCGCCCTCTTCGTCGTGCTCCCGTACCTCCCCGCCCTAGTCGTGCCTTCCCGTGGCTTTCCCTGTCGCCGACGTCCACCTCGTGAGAATCCTCCTGTTGTGGCGAGGCATCACCCACGCCGCTCGGCCTCGCTCCGGGCACTTAGTTTCCTGGCTCGCAACGTTTGCAGACAGAAAGGCAACGAGCTCTCCGAGGCTCACGCAAACGGCGCAAAGCACTGGACGTGGGCGTCGGCCTTCTCAATCCGGGGACAAGGACTGAAGGCAGGATTTCTCGCGCGGCGCCGCGCCGAACCCGGCCGCCGGTCCGCAGCGCGCGCTCGGCCGCGTCGACGCCGACGCGGCTCTCATTTGGACGAGCCGGGCGCGCTCGTCGCTCGCTCCGCGGGGGCGCCGACGCGCGCGCGCCGACGGCGGGCCGCGCGACCGACGGCCGCGCAGGCTCCGCTTCCGTGGCCCGGCCGGCGCGATCCTCTCGACGCCTGCGCAGGTATCATTCGTGCGGAGCTCCGTCATCTCTGATGAAGCGCCTCGCACATCAGACGCCCATGGTTCGGCGGTTAGTGCTCGAAGACGCCCGGACTCGGTCGTCGCCGGCTTTCACGGAACACGGCGACGACGAGGAGCCGGTCGATTACGAGCCCGCGACCGAATCGTCGCCGACGCTCGCCCGCGCCGCGGCGTCGCTCTTCCTCCTCGCGGTCCTCGTGAGTCAGACTTTGATCTGGCTCGTGCCGTCGGCCGCGCCGGCGGCCGCGCCGGCGGTCGCGCCGGCGGCCGCGCCGAAGAAGATTCCGCTCCGGAAACTCGCCATCGCCGCGGGCGCCGCGGGGGCCTTAGCTTCTCCGCACGTCGGCACGGCTCGCGCCGTGGGTTCGGCGCTCATGATGAGCAAAGAAGTCGTTCCCATCCGATCCATCGCGCCCATCTTCACGGCCGCGCGCCGCGGCCCGGTGGCCATCATCCTCAGCATATGGCGGTTCGTGCGCGGAATCGTCGGCTTCGCCGCACTCTCGGCGTCGCGCTCGCCCTCGCGACCGCCCCGGGCGCCTCCCCGGGGCGCGCGCGAGTCCCCAAGTCCCATGCAGGGACGAAATCGACATCTGAAGTTCGGTTGCTGAGGTCAGCTAGACTTCATAAAGTCGTCCGCACCGCAGCCCTCCAACCAAGGTCTTGGGTATACTCTCCTCGCCTTTCGCTCTCTAGCCGTACTGGCGGCCTAAAATCCGCGGCGCAACTTTTACCTCGAGCGAGGGCGCGCGCCGCCTCACGGACCGCGCCGCCCTGGACTTGGGGGGGATGGCGGCGGCGCCTACGCGACCGCGGCGAAGCCCACGACGCCGCGGAGCGCCCGCCAGACCTTGAGGATGATCGCCACGGGCGCGACGCGCGAGGCCGCGACGACGGGCGCCGCCGCCGGAACGAGCGCCTTCGCGAACGAGGCCGCGGCGGGCGCCGCCGGAACGATTTTGCTGACGGCGGCGGCGCCCATCGCGAGCGCGGTGCCGACGTGCGGCGCCGCGAGCGGGATAGCGACGGCGCCCGCGGCGATGGCGAGCTTCGGCAAAGACTTCTTCTCCGGTTCCGGCTCCGGCGCGGCCGCCGGCGCGTACGTGCGCACCGCGGTGTCCACGAGAAACGCGAACAAGAAGAACCACGACGCGATCTGGACGAACGTCGGCGACGACTCGGTCGCGGGCGGGGGCACCCAGCGGGCGGCCGGAGCCGCGGGCGCGGTATTCGCCTTCTTCTTCTTCTGCAGGCGTTTGCGATTGATCGCAGTGCTGCTTATTGAGCGAGCGAAGGGGTTCTTGGCCCACCTGTTGGAGCCCGCTGCCGGCCCGGTCGACGACGTCTTCATATCTGATTCAGAGATCTGGGAGACGGGCACACGCCACACGTTCGGCGGTATCTGCGCCAGGATGTCGTCGTGGTGGTAGCGGTCGCGCACTACTCCTTCGACGACGGGACGGCCGCCGACGACGGCGACAACAGCCTCGACGGGACGATCAACGGCGCGACGGCGACGACGGGCGGCGGCGTCGAGGTCGTCGGTTTTGACCGCAATCTGGACCCGCCGGCAGCGCGCCGTCCGAGCCGGCCGAGAGCTGGACAGGTCATCCGGGCGCCTCGTCGAGCTCCCACGACCGGCCAGGGCCGGTGGATGATTAACCAGGGGGGGGGGGGGGGGGCGCGGCGCGGGGTCTTTCGCCGCGGCCGCGGCTCGAGCGCGGCCGAGCGCGCGGCGGCCTACGCGACCTTCTCCTCGAGCTCGGGGACGGCCTTGAAGAGGTCCTCGACGAGGCCGTAGTCCGCGACCTGGAAGATGGGCGCCTCGGCGTCCTTGTTGATGGCGACGATGGTCTTCGAGTCCTTCATGCCGGAGAGGTGCTGGATCGCGCCGGAGATGCCGACGGCGACGTAGAGCTCGGGCGCGACGACCTTGCCCGTCTGGCCCACCTGGAGCTCGTTGGGCACCATGCCCGCGTCGACGGCGGCGCGCGACGCGCCGACGGCGCCGCCGAGCTTGTCCGCGAGGGTCTCGAGCATGCCGAAGTTCTCGCCGCTCTTCATGCCGCGGCCGCCGGCGATGACGACGCGCGCGGCCGTGAGGTCCGGCCGGTCGCCGCCGCCGGACGACGCGGAGACGAAGGCCGCGGCCTCGTCGCCGGCGTCGGCGAGGGCCGCGGGCTCCACGGCCGCGGACCCGCCGGCGTCGCACTTGTCGAACGCCGTCGCGCGGACGGTCAGCACCTTGACGTCGCCGCCGGCCCTGACCGTGGCGAGGGCGTTGCCCGCGTACATGGGGCGCACGAAGGCGTCCTCGCCGAGGACCTCGACGACCTCCGTCACCGGCGACACGCCGAGCGCGGCCGCGACGCGCGGCACGAAGTCCTTCATCTTGTTGCCGACCGGCGCGACGACGTGCGTGAAGCCCTTGTCCTTGACGAAGGCGGCGACGGACTTGGCGCTCGGCGTGCCCTCGAAGTGGAAGACGGCGTCGGCGCCGCTCATGGTCCCCGCGGCGGCCGCGGCGTCGCCCGAGGCGCCGTAGACGAGCACGCTCGCCGACGGGCCCAGGGCGCCCGACGCCGTCATGGCGCTCAGGGTCGCCGCCGTGACGCCGGTGGCGTCGCAGTCCGCGACGACGAGCGTCGACGCGTAGCGGGCCGACGCGAGGGACGAGCGCCGGATGGAGCGGGCGAGCAGCATTGTTGCCATATTCTGCGAGAGAAGAGCGTGCCGCTGTGGTAGAACTTGTTTGATGCCAAGATGCAAATATCAATGCCAGGCAGCCCTGCGTCCGCTGGACGCGCGATACTAGTATGGCAGCCTTTTGGTCGGCGGCGACGCTGGCGCTGCTGTGCGCCGCGCGCGCGGCGCGGCCGACGCAGCCGCCGCTCGGCGCGTCCGACGCAGCTCAACGCGTGCGCGCGTCCATCGCGTCGGCCTTCGCGCGCTACCGCGCCGAGGCCTGGGGCGCCGACGTCCTCGCGCCGCTGTCGCAGAGCGGGCGCGACCGCTACGCGTCCGGGACGCTGGGCGTGACGCTCGTCGCGTCGCTCGACGCGCTCTGGGCCGCGCGCCTCGACGACGACCTCGAGGCGGCCGCGGCGTGGGTCGCGGCCGAGTCGGCCCGGCCCGGCGGCTTCGGCTCGTACGACGCGCGCGTCGACGTCGGCGAGGCGAGCGGCCGCGTGCTCGGCGGCCTGCTCAGCGCCTTCGCCGCGACGGGCGACGTGCGCCTCCTGCGGGCGGCGCGCCAGCTCGGCGACCGGCTCCTGCCCGCGTGGGCGGCGTCCGGCGGCGGCGCGCCCGTCGGCCGGCTCTGGAGCGCGAAACTCGGCGTCGCGGCCCCGCCGGGCGACCTCGGCGTCGGGACGACGCTCGACGCCGTCGCGGGCCTCGCGGAGCTGCGCGAGCTCGCGCGCGTGACCGGCGGCCGGCGCTTCCGGGACGCGGCGGACGACCACCTCGCCGCGGTCCTCGGCTTCCGGGGCCGGCTCCGGGGCGACGCGCTGGCGTCGGACCGCGTCTCCGTGACCGCCGGGTCCTTCCTCGCGGCGAACCTGACCCTCGTGGCCCCGGGCCGGGGCCCCGAGGAGGCGCTCGCGGCCGTCGCGGCGGCCGGCCCGCCGGGCGACGCCGCGGCCGCGCGCGCCGAGGCCGCGTGGCTCCGGGCCGCGGACGCCTACGCGGCGCACCTCGTCCAGGGCGTCGACGGCGCGCTCTTCCTCGGCGACCTCGTCGCCAACGAGACGCTGACGACCGACTTCGACGGGCGGGGCTGCGCGTTCCCGGGGCTCCTCGCGCGGACGCCGCGGCGCTGGCCCGTGTCGCGGCCCCTCGCGGACGCGCTGATCGAGACCTGCGTCCGGGCGGCGACGGACATGCCGTCGGGCGTCGCGCCGGCGCGGAGCGGCTGGCGCGACGACCGCCTCGGCGCGGCGAGCCGCGCGGACCGCGGCGGCGACCTCGCGCACGCCGCGGCGACGGCGAAGTCGCTCTTCTTCCTGCGGCGCGCGACGGGCGACGCGGCCTACGCGGCCCGGGCCTGGGACCTCTTCGCGCACTTCGAGAAGGGCGCGGCGACGCGGGGCGCCTTCGCGGCCCTGGGCGACGCGGAGGCCGACCCCGCGGCCGAGTCGCCGCGGCGCCTCGTCGACGACATGCCGCCGTCGGTCATCGCCGAGACGCTCAAGTTCCTCTACCTCACCTTCCTCGAGAACGAGACCGGCGCGACCCACTGGCCCGCCGGCGACGCGTTCGCGGTGACGCCCCGGGGCCACGCGCTGCCCGTCGCGTCCGGGCCGAGCCTCCCGCCGACGGACGACGACGCCGCGGGCGCCGCGCTCCGGGTCGGCCGCGTCGGCACCCTGACGATCCCCGACGACGTCGACGCCGCCGACGCCATCGAGACCTTCGCGGCGGCCGCGCGCGACGCGGGCCACGACGTCTTCCGGGCGAAGGAGATGGCCCGGGCCTACGCGCTCGTCGCTCCGGGCCGCGCGCCGGGCCGGCCGCTCGCCGAGCCCGTGACCGTGGAGGGCGTCCTCGAGGAGAACGTGACGATCCACGCCTTCATGGACCCGGCGGACGCGCTCCAGCGCGTCGCGCGCGCGCTCGTCGCGCGCGGCCGCCGCGTCGACCGGGCCTGGCTCGCGGACGTCTACGGCCGCCTCTGCGCCCGCCGGGCCTGCGGCGCCTTCCCCCTGGCGCCGCCGTTGACCCTCGCCGTGCCGCCCCTCGGGAGCGTCACGGTGGAGGCCTGGGACGAGCCCGCGGACGCCGTCGAGCGCTTCGCGCGGTCCGCGGCGGTCCGGGGCCACGCGGTGCCCCGGGGCAAGGCGTCGGAGATGCTCGCGTGGTACTGCCGGCGGCGCAAGTGCCAGCGCCAGCGGCTCCACGGCGACCTCTACGCCGACGTCGCGCTGCGGCGCGGCAACGTGACCGCGCGCGTCGAGAGCTCCTACGCGGAGCCGCCCGAGGTCGCGGCGCTCCGGTTCCTGGAGCACCTCCGGACGGAGGGGTTCGACGACGACGAGGCGGCGGCGGCGGCGAACGTCGCGCTCGACGACCTCTGCGCGTCGCGGCCCGGCGCGTGCGGCGGGGGCCACGAGAAGCTGCTGAGTTTGGACGTCTGGTCCGCGTTCAACGACACCGTGGGCGCGTGCGAGTGCCCGCCGCTCTGGGAGCCCGCGGCCTGCGTCGAGAAATTCCTGCGGCGGTCCGCGCGCGTCGGCTACAACGCGTCGCGCCGGGACATGGACCGGTCCATCGACAGCATGATGGCCTGGTTCTGCGCGCGGCGCGACTGCGGGCGGCCCGTCGCGCCGGCGGTGCGCCTCGCGCTGCCCGACGGGAGGGGCGTCACCGTGGACCCCTGGGCCGAGCCCCACAACGAGATCAAGCGGCTGGCCCTCTCCGCGAGCGACGCGGGCGCGCCGCCGACGGAGCGGGACCTCGCGGAGCTCACGCTCTCCGTCTGCGAGAAGCGGCCCGGCTGGTGCGGCGCGCTGCCCGCGACGGTGGGCGTCGAGGTCCGGGGCGTCGGCAGCGCGACGTGCCGGCCCTGGGAGGACCCGGCGGAGGTCGTCGAGTCCTTCGCGTCCCAGGCCGTGGCCGCGGGGCTGCCCGTCACGGCGTCGCACCTCGCGGAGAGCCTGCGGATGATCTGCGGCGCGCGCCCCTGCGGCCGCACGAAGCTCAAGGTCACGGCCCTGCGCCTCTTCATGCACCCGGGCAAGACCGCGGGCCGGGCCATCGCCGCCGCGCTCGACGCCGTCGACGACATCTACGTGCTCGGCCACGACGGCCGCTGCGACGGGTCGACGCGGCCGTGCCACGTCGTCCTCCGGGACCCCGTGGACCGCTTCGTCTCCGCGCTCGCCTACAAGCAGCAGGGCGGCGAGGCCCGCATGGAGCGTCTGCTGGGCAACCGGTGCCACCACTACCTCCTGGGCAAGCGCATCGGCGAGATCCTGGACGACGTCCCGGGCCTCAACGGCCACTGCGAGTTCTTCGACGCGACGGCGTCGAACGCGACGCACTGCGTCTTCCGGCCCCTGACCTGGTGGGTCGACGGCCACGAGGCGAACATCGACTTCCTCTGCTACGACAGCCTCGGCGACGAGTTCGGCGACATCCTCCGGCCCTACTGCGGCGACGGCCACTGCCCGGAGCTCCCGCGGAAGAACCCGAGCGACCACTCCAAGGTCCTCGGCCCGGACGGCGACCGCCACCTGCCCGCGCTCCGGCGCTTCGTCGAGTCCTACTACGCCGACGACGTCGCGCTCTACCGGCGCCACTGCCCGCGGTCGCGGGCGGCGGCGGCCAACGCGTCCGCGGTCGCCGACGACGACCGCGGAGGGCTGGCCGTCGGCGCCGTCGACGCGGCCCCGGGCCTCGCGGCGTCGATCTCGGCGCGTTCGTAGTAGCGGCGTCGATCTCGGCGCGTGCTTAGTGGCGTCCTCCGGCGCTCCCTAGTCCTTCTCCTCGCCCTTCTCCTGCATGAAGCCGTGGGCCTGCCAGTCGAGGATCGCGCGCTCCGCGTAGAAGAGCTGCTTGATGGTCTCGCCCGTCTTCTTGACGATGGCGTCGACCTTCTGCTTGGCCTTGGTGAGGTTCGCGGGGTCGTCGGGCGTCTTGGCGGCGTCGGCGAAGGCCGCGTCGACGGCCGCGGCGAGCTTGGCGCGGTGCTGCTCGATGACGAGCTCGAGGATCATGGGCGCCTTCTCCTCGGGCTCGATGGGCGCCGGCGGCGGCTCGAGGTTCTTGCCGCTGCCGAAGGTGAACATGGCCGGCGACTTGTCCGCGTCCTTGCCCTCGCCCGCGGGCGCCGCGG